>NC_061797.1:14140364-14443395 GCF_021462225.1 Girardinichthys multiradiatus
CGTGAAGAATAAACAGATGAAAAGGAACAGCTAAAAGTGGGCTGACTCCTACAGCAGTGATGCATGGTTATAGGTGCAAACAGTGCGAAGATCACTATGGGATTAAAGGCTATTATAGATTATATTTTTGTAATCTTTCTGTAAATCTGAACCTTTGTGTTAATTCCTTGGCACAGGCAAGATGATCTGCAGGAAATCTCCAGATTCTGCATGAATACTGCAAGACAGTTTCATTTGCTCATGCAGATTTGAGTACTGTCACAGCTAAAGTACCTGCACAGTTGTTCAAATCTGTCAGCAGAGTGGGGATGATTGTTGCACCTGCAAATTAGCAACTCATGACACACACGCACATACTTGTTCTCCTACAATGTAAGGAACTGTGACAGAGGCAACAGCAACTTTCCCTTAATTTAACCCAAAGCCAAAGACCTTTAACATCATTGGACTTTGTGTTTTAAATAGAGGTTCACCAATCAGTATTTAGTGGCTGATTCAGATCTCTGGCTTTAACCCTGCTGACACTGCTTTTGGATGATTCTGATTTCTCTTTAAGAACTAAATTATAGGAAGAAATAAGAATGCTGTTTTTTTACAGAAAAGAGGACAGGTTAAAAAGCTCAACAACAAACACAATTGATCAAAATCTGCTCTAGAATGAAGTTACTTGACCAAGGGAACTCTCCAACATGGTTCTAACGTTCCACCTGACCTCATGGAAAGCATATTCATGGAGAAGAATGTTTTTTTTAGAAATTATACTATCTGGGCCCTAACACAGTCCTGATTTTTCCTTCCCTAATTGCTCAGTCCTGATTAGTCCATTTCAGTTACATTACCATGTGAAAAAGTATTACTTGTATATTAGTTATTAGCCCTGGTAGCACAGTAACTACTGATTAAACTGCAGTTTATATGTGCATTCCCTAAATAATACAGACAGACAACAATAACAGAATATTAACAGAATAATTTCAGACAACAGAAAACATCAAATTATGATATCCATGCTGACATTTTTATCTTCCAGGCCACTAACCGTATCATGATTTACCTAGATGTAAATCAAATTAAAAAAACGTTTTCTGTTACCTTCTAAAGTGCAAGATTTACACTTTCTACGTGTAGTATTTATACATTTTTAAGAGCTCATGCAGAACAAATTACACATGTCCAAAAAATGTTCACAGTAAACTACAGAGGAAATAAAATCCTTACTGTCAGCAGTTATTCTAACCCCTTTCCTCTAAGGGTTTAGGAACCAGGTCAATAAACTGCTTTTTTTCATTTGATCAAGAAAAAAAAAAGGAAATTAACTAACTTACAAGGAATACATATACCAGTGATAGTCACCAAAAGGACAATGTTGTGATCATACTGAGAGCATATGGTTTTCTATGGTTCCTGCAGTGAAAGTCTATATAACACGAGCCACAGTATGTCTCACCATGCTGGGCTCATTTCTATTTTCAGTGCATCCTCACAGCAGGAGATAACCACAGTGACCCTCAAAAAACAGTTGCAAACTGAGGAAGAACTGAGGAAGGAAATGACTATATATTTTAATTTAAATACAAATTCTAGGAGAATTTTCAATATTTAGTAGAGGTTTACTTCCTTTTGCTTTCAGCTTCTAATGTTCTGCAGTTTGAATTCAATTATGTGTTTTTCATGTTATTTTTGGTTTGAATAAAATATTTAGACTCAATATTAAAAGAAGAGCTAAAAAAAACTCTGAATTTTCTAAAAGGGACAAAAATATTACAAAAAAAATAAAAAATAAGTTCAAATGGGCAATCACTGAATTCCTTGTGGTTCCATGCTCATTTTTCATAATTGTCTTGTGAATTTAGCTGAGTTTATCATTTGTTTCTTACTTCTTTCCAATGAATATTTTTTTTGCAGGCCCCCCCTTAGTGCATGGGCTATGAAATGTATCGCAGAATTTTCTATTACTAGTACTATCGAAGAGACTGGGTTTTGTAGAAACTTCTATGTTGACTGAAAGACTGGGGATCATACTCTTAACTCTGCCTGATGTGGGATCAAAGACTGCATGATAGCACATGACGGCATAGACTCGCCTCACTACCTTAGAAAAGTAAAAAAATCACAAAGTTCTAAAGTAAAACTAATTAATTATTTTAACTCAGCAGCAAATCATCCAGCCCCCTTTATTTAAGTGAACCTTCCTTAAAATGCCAGGGCAACATTTATAATTATGCGGTCAACATCTATTTTTTTAGCTTTCTGGCCAGTAATTCATTCCAAGATTTTGTTTGGACAGAACAAATACAACTGAATGCTTAAAGACAGCATCCTTTTTGTGCTGTCCAACCCTAATTACTCACGTGGTTTAGTTAACTGCCACCAAAAAATAGGGCTTTAAAGTTGACCAAATTTTAACACTTCAACACTTGACCAAATGCAACAGATTTACCCAGCTGACTATGAAGGTAAGGTGAAGCAACACAGACAAACTTAAAAAAAAAAGAGATACACTCTGAAAGGAACAGATATGAGGCAAAAAGGATTATAAAAAAGGTGGCTGAATTTAGCAGTCACCAACTATCATTGTTGTGGAGAACATATGTTTTCATTTCCTTCTGTTGGTGCTGGAGTAATGGTATGTTCTCTCGAAATAACATAGCTGACACAGCTCTACCAGAGCTGTAAGATAAAAGTTCACCATCACTTGTGGACAATATCACTACTAAGCCTCACTCCACACTGGAAAGCTTTATCAAACAAATAAGGAGATGCTAAACCACAGAGAAATCAAAAGTAGTTCTGTTTAAGTCATTTTATGTAATAATGCATGAAACATGAAAACACAATGGATGATATACGGACTCCAATCATGCACTGCACATTCTTTAATTAGTTGTGCACGAGGGGCTTTACTCACAAAGCAGCATCACTGAAAGTGCCTAATTAGAGGAAGGAAGTTGGTCATTCAGACCACTTCATAAATCTGTAGAACTGATCAGTCATTAGTCATATACATGGCATTAATTTCATTAACGTTATTGTAGTTATGGTATGTAGTGCAAAATACTCCTAAATTGTTGCTGTCTGGGTGTGGCGGTGGTGCAGGAGTAATGAGTGTGACCCAGGCCTCGACGCAGTCATCAGGGGTTAGAGTCCTGGCTCATTGACCTTTGCTGCATGTCTTCCTCTCTCTCTCCACTCCATTTTCTGTTGGTTAACTTGTTGCCACTAGTGCCACAAAATAAAGAAAAACTGTTGGTATCACATTGGGACTATGTATATGTCACATTATTGTTTTGCTTGCTAATTATGTTAAGGTGCTTAAAAAATGCATTATATTTATTTTCAATTGTAAGGAAGTTATGCTCATGTTGTAAAACATCAAGTTCTGTCACATTGTATAAGTGTCCAGATGAAGGGTTGGGAATTAATTGTGTTCTGTTCTTCAGAAAGGTGAATGTTATTTGACCATGATGTCAGTGTCCTGTTTTACTATTTTTCCCATACCAAGTGATCTGGAGATGTGAATTTAATGAAGTGTCAAATATCTATGAACTATTCAGAAAACTAGTTTAGAGAATGTTTCTTCATCAGTCCAAACAGAGTGTGTGCATAGAGCAAAGCATGGGCTTAAGTAATATTATTGGGTCACTTCTGCTGCATGTGAGTAGCATTGAATTGCCTTAATTTACAGTGGAGCAAATGTGCAGTACACATGGAGCCATATCTTCAGAGATCCTAAATAAGGGGTGCTGAATTGTTTGCACGACAAATGGTGGGTGTGTTGTCCGCGATCTTTAAAGATTGCGCTTGCAATGGTTAACAGGTGCAAAAGAGGTTGCTCTCCAACATTCTGAATGATCCAGATGCTGATTTTCTTTCCTCCTGTTCTGTTCTGCATCTGCTTTTCTGGACTATTACAGTTTGCTAACCTTTCTCGTCGCAGCTGGTCAGTTTTGTGTCTGCGCGCACAGCTTGTTAGTTGTGTTGCTTGATGTAACTTGCAACAGTTGCGGCTTAGAAATTGGCCAATCAATATTAACAATAAAAAAGACAAACATGTCAGTCAAATAATTTATTAGAGGTTTGCCTCCATTGAAATTTTAATTCAGAGTTAATCATAAACAGCCAAAATATTTAAGTCTGACTGTAATATTTGCAACATAAAAATAGTTTGTTGTAAGAGTTGGCTATCTGCATATTATTGCTTTGTTAATTTTGAAACATAACATCACGCAACTATCTTGAAAATAATTTAAATTTAACATTTATATACATGAAAATAAATTATTTTGTAATGATTGTATTGAATATGTTTTGTTTGTTTTGCCAATAGTTTGATTGTTTAAATAGTTTTTTGGTGACACAAAATAATTTTCATACTATAAACCCTCCCCTGGCCTATTTTT
Source organism: Girardinichthys multiradiatus (assembly GCF_021462225.1). NCBI lineage: Eukaryota > Metazoa > Chordata > Actinopteri > Cyprinodontiformes > Goodeidae > Girardinichthys > Girardinichthys multiradiatus. The sequence continues at coordinate 14,144,765 of NC_061797.1, forward strand.
GCGTGTGGTTTTGGACCCGCATACCTTCTGAAGATTAGGCCCATTTTTCTTATAGCTCTGAAGGCATTTCATTATGATTTTACATGATCAAACAAAACAAAGTAGTGCATATATGTTAGGTATAAGGAAATTTCTACATTTTAATCAATACAAATATGAAAACTGTAGAATGGATTTATATAGAGCTTCCTTTACTCTGATAGACCTAAATAATATCCAGTGTCACAAATTGCTCTCAGAAGTCACCTAACAAGTAGTTCATCAGTGTATAATTTAATCTCAGTTAAAATCTAAATATAAAAACATCGTTGTTCTGTGAAAGCTTTGGAGGTTATTCGAGAACATTAGCAAACAATTGTATTTTGTATTTTGTCATGTATTCATATTAGTTAGAGAAAGAACAATGTTAACTTGTAGATTAGGTTTTTCCTTTTCCAGAAAATATTTTATTAGCAACGCTCTAGAATAGCTGTCAGTGTCTCAGGCATGATTAACTGCTTCAGTTGTTTACCCCACAAAATCCAATGCCTGTCGATACAGAAACAAAATCACTTCACATAAGCATAAATTAGGTTTGATGGGTTCATAAACAATTGTTTGGTTTTCTTTTTTTTAATTAAAATTGTTAAAAGAAAACAACTCATGTGTAAAGTGTCATAACATCCTATAAACGTCCTTTTCTGAAAGCCTCATAGATCTAAATGTCAGGAGGTTATTAGGGTCTTAATATAAAATTATGTTTAAATTCTTAAAAGTTACTGCGTTAACGCTGCGTCAAATTGATAATCTGAAATACATGGAAAAGAGTCATGCTGAAAGATGACAGGATTTCCAATCCTTGTTTCTTTAGGAGTCTTTGTTGGCATGATTAGCATTGATTAAAGGAACATTTGCTACAATGGGATTTTGTTTCCTTCTGAATAAAATTAAGACAAAGTACCACAGTGTCTGGTCAAGTAAATCAGTAGATCAATCAATTGTTTTGACTCAGAATAAATTAATGTTGGCAAAATAGAACATTCATCAGCTTTAGAGCAGAAAACTGTCTTTGTTCTAAGCAAAACTAATGTTTGACAACACAAACAGTCACAAAGGAATGTGGATTACTTCAGATAAGAAAATATGTTTTTTATTCAGTCACATTTTTTGATGACATTTACTCTGTGGAAAATGTTGAGATCCATCCCTGTCTCTGATGCTCCAACCACTAAGAAAACTTGCAAGGTTCCCTAAAATGCAGCGTGTTTTATTACAAGTACAGCTGCATGCCTTGCTCAGATTTACACCGGCAGTGAGTAAAGGGAAAGGAGACATCAATCACTTAAGCTTCTTTTTACTGTGCAAGAGCACTGATCCATCACAAAGTGTTATAGTCTGATACAAGCTCAACTCCACTGCATGCTGCATCTTTTAAGAACACACGTATATAGAGACAAACACAAGTCACACAGGGGCAAAGAGGGAAATATCAAAAGGTCAGCAGACAGGCTGGTGTCACTGTAAAACAGGCCAGGGCTGGGCTCTCTGTCCCACAGTGTTTTTCTGTGTGAAATTAAGGAGAGCACTGCAAACCATAAACAAGCATCAGTGTTTATGTTTGATCATGCATATTTTATTTGCCAGATGTGTCTTGCAATTCCTTTGCTACACAAAATTATGATTTGCAGAGATTAAACAGAAGAATCCTTAAGCCTCTTAACGAGAGTGCATTTTATTACTCCAAATGATTAAAATACATGATTTTAAATAAATTATGCGAGAGAACAAACTGCAAATTTTTTTCTCAACCTATTCAAACTGTGTGCTGAATATAATTTAAAAGTCCAACTATCTTCCATCCTATAGATTCTGTTTCTGTTTTATATTTACATGAGTTTTCTTCACACAATACATGTGCCTTGTGACATTTATACCTATATATATTATAGAGTATCAAGGTTACACCAATAACACTGGACTTTTCTCTGCTTTATCCACCATTTTAGACTGAAATTGTGGAAAGAAAATGCAGCAAGGCACAACTACACAACAGTGCCACATGATGGCCAGGGAAGAAAAAGCATATCAGACACAGATTTATCAAAGGGGAAATAGTACTTCAGTTTTTATTCTTACAAAAAACTATTTGGTAGAAACTTGGAGTCAGGATAACCACAAGACCTATATCCACTTTTCAGCATGTGGGATTTTAAGTGAATTGAGTGAGTGCCTTATTTTACTCTTTTAAAAAGAAAGCATGACAGTAATATATTTAGCACAAAAGGCACATACAAGCTATTACTTTAAATATTGAGGTGTTTTTTATAGTTTTGCTTAAGTTTAATGTTTTTTGTGTAAAAAACGTAGTGTTATAATACCATAAGAATCTCATATGGGTTCATGTCTATAAAATGTCAAAATGTCTTCAGAATTACTAATTACTGGTAATGTGCTTAGCTTAGCAGCAGAACTCAAAACATTGTGGATTTTATTACAAGTTGAACACACAAATGAACCTTCAAAGTAACCTTGAAGGAATTTTTATTGTCCTGGTGGGTGGAGTTTTGTTATCTGTGAAGAGATTCAGGTTAAGATCCAGATTATAAGGTCGTGTTCACACCTGCCATGTTTGGTCCACCTTAAATGGTGCGAATCCTGGTCTGGACCAAACAACTGGACCGAGATCAACTTTTTGAAGTGGTCTCGGTCTGCTTTCAAATGGATTCCGGTGCAGTTCGCTTCTGGTGTGAATACAAACCAGCCTCGATCCGACCCCGTCATAGTGAATGTTGTGAATAGTGAATGCATTAAAGTTATACCTCATCCGTCGTCTTTAGCTTAGAAACGCTTCTGCCAGCATGCTGTTGGTCAGGGCATGCATTTGTTGACGCTGTTCCAAGATTAGAAATAGAATGTTAGAAAACCTATGTTGAATGAGCTTCTCTTGACACTCACAATGATTTTGTAGCTGTAATAACTTCATAAATATGCAAAACACAAATGCAGCAAGCATTACTTCTGTGATAGTTTTCCTCCATTTCTGAGTCTGTGCTCTGTGCCACCCCAGTCATTTTTGTCCCATGGGATCAACAATTGTCATGAATGTGTCTTGTTTACACTATAATTCACTTAATATTATAGCTCACAAAAATACATAGGGAAAGCGAACCGCACCAAACAAAAACACAAAAAAAAAAGTCAGCTTTTGGTCCGTACCAAACAAGTGGACCAAAGGACTTTCCAGGTGTGAATACACCCTAAACTACATTAACCCATCTGATGGACTGGCTTTTCTTACAGACAAGAAAGTCCTGAATGAATAATAAAGTTTATTTAATCTATGAAACTATTAATCAAACTATAAACTTCTAACCAGTCAATGAATCCAATGGGGAAGCCCACAGTGTTACATTTGACCAGCAAATTATTTCAGTATATTCAAGAATATCAATAAAAAAGTATTCCTACCAAAAATATATTAAAAGCCAAAGTGTTTTTTTGTTATGAAAGACAAATGCTATATTTACAGTTCAGATGTTACTGCTGAGACTTTCTGAAAGAAAAACAAATCACACTTAGAGTTCGTTGCAGATGTATTCATATCTATTGAACTTTTTATATTTTATCACACTTTAACTATAAACCTCTGTATTTTGGGGGAATTTTAAGTGACAGATCAATGTGAAGCACAATTTATCTGTGAAGGGAAAGAATAAAGATACAGCCGCCTTTACCCTGATACCTAGGAATAAAGTCAAGTGCATCCAACTGCCGCCAGAGATATAATTAGTAATAGGAAGAACAGTGAAACTTCCTTTAGCTTTATTCTTATGATACCAAACTACCAGTAAGGATAAGAACATACACTTTGGTCTTTATATGTTTGTGTTCAGTGTGTGTTTTTGGGCCCGTACCTGCATGAGCATATGTTTGTTACCATGTTTATGCCCCAGTCTGTGCCCAGCTAGGGAAAGAGGGAAAAATGACACCCTATAAAGTCTCTCTATAAACATGGCACGATAAATCCCTGGCAGAAATATTAAATGGAACCAATGTTTTGCTAGAGTCACTGCATATTTCTAGTAAATCTCACAAGTCATGATGACCTTAGCATTAAAACATGTATTTTATAAGAAGGAAATAATCCCACTCCCCTGCTATAAAGACATCACTGCCCTGGAGCTAATGGTGTCCAACAATACAGACTTTTCACAAAAAGGCTGGCCTCCCATGCATTTGAAGAAAATATGTATACAGTAACATGCAAAGCTTTTTATACATTTTGAACTTTTTCATCTTTTTATCGTGTTGCAACCTCAAATATCAAGGCATTATATCGTGATTTTATGTGATAGACCAGTGGGATGTAGTGCAAAAGTGTGGGATGACATTAAAAGGGTTGCATGGTTTTCAAAGATGTTTACAAATTCAAATCTGAAAAGTAACCTGCATTTGTATTCAGCACCCATGAATACCCATGAGTACTTTGTAAAACCAGTTCTTGCTGCAAATCTTTTGCGGTACACCTCAAGCAGCTTTGCATTCCTAGAGACAGATTTTCTTTTTTTTTTATCTTCTATGGTAGTCTTTGTCCTCTAACAGTTTTTGTCATTTATTTTTTTAAGATAGCCCTGTGTTTAGTTCCATCCAAGTCTGACCAGGTTTCCTGACTGCTAAAGAAAACCATCTCCCCAGCATGGTGCTGCCAGCTTCATATTTCATCATGGGAATGTGTACAGGGTAACTTGCATTCATTGTTCTCTACATAAAGTGTTTTGCATATTATACAATAAGTGCAGTTCTATTTCATCCCTACTGACCACCAGAGGCGGTGCTTCAAGCACTGAATGATCATTATTGTGTATGCGCAGGTCGAGAAATTACTAGCAACATGGTCACATGTGACCTACCGGTGGCTCACGTGAGTCTATATAGTCACATGACACCGGGAGCCCAGTCCCTTCATTCTTCTCGTGCACAGGTTGATGAATGCAGGTGTTGACTTGTGTTTGTTTGTTTGTTCCTCGTTCCTCTTGCTGCTGGGAGCCTCGTGATTGTTTGTGGTCGGAGCTGCGGATGGTTCTGCCCTCCAGAGGCTGCGCAAGCTGCCTTTTCTTCCTGGGTTCCTGGTAAGTTTGTTCAGCTCGCCGGTGGCGTTTTCCTGTCCTCGTGCTGAGTCCATTTATTTTTTGGCAGTAGTTTACTGCTCGCTTTTGTTTCTTCCTCTTTATCCTACTCGCCGGTGGCGTTTCTGCTCGTGCTGAGTCCTATGGCTTGTTGCTGTAAAAGGGTCTTGACAGCGTTTTTCTGCTCACTCGACCCCATCTGTCCCTGGGTCATGGACAATCTTTGTTGTGCGTCCTGTTCGGCTCCTCTACAGCCTGAGGACGGTCATGACATGTGCCCTCCTTGCCTTGGTGTTGACCATCTCAGAGAGGTGCTTTCAGATCACGCCTACTCTAATTGCGAGCGGTGCGGTTGGCCCGGCTGTCCTCGGTGGAGCAGCCTGTTGACTGGGCGGTGTCTGTCCAGCAGGATCCGTTGCCGCCTGGACAGGGTGCAGCCTCCATGAAACGGTCTGCTGAGGTTGTGCCCTTGGCGTCTGGGAGGAGAGCCAAGCGGTGCGGGCCCCTGGGACTGTCCACTAGAGTGGACCAGCTTTCTACAGAGCTGGCCCTGATGAAGGCCCTCCTGAACAGGGTGGGTCCTCGCATGGTGAGGATAATGTTATTTTGGTTGCGGCCTCAGGAATTGGGCTCCCGGACCTCAGGTTCAGGCTCCGGTGCCTCTCTGGGAGGTGCGGAGGAACCGGTGTCTGCAGCTATTAAAACGGCTCTCGGCCGTTTGCAGCCGGACGTTCGCCTGGCCCAGCATGCTCCATCTAGCGCCTTCTTTAGGCGCCGTGATGCCGAGGCCGCCTTTGTTGTTCCTCCCTCGGCGGAGTACGTCCAGGAGCTGCATGCTCGCTGGATGGACACAAGGGCCTTTTCCCGCCCGACAGCGGCTGGCAGGGCCCTGGCTGCCATGCACGAGGTGCCCAAGTTCGTGTTGGGCTGCATGCCCCCTGTCGAGTCTACCATTGCCTCCCTCATCGTTCCTCCCGATGAGGTGTTGAGGCCTAATGCCCGTTGTCTACGACCGCAATTCTGTGTCACAGACAATTTGCTGTGTAGGGCCTAGGACTCAGGTGCCTGGATGGGCCGCGTTGGGAACTCACTCTCCCATCTAATGTTGGGCCTCTCCTCTTCATTGGAGTCAGTTCCCTTGGACCAGTCGACTCAGGGCTTGTTGGACGCATCTCTGCAGGCCTTCGCCCTGATGACGTGTGAGCTTGGACGCACGCTCTCTACGCTGGTCCATGCTCGGCGCCAGGTGTGGCTGGCGCAATTGCCCCTAACCGAGCCTTGCAGGAGAACGCTGAGGGCTCTTCCTGTGGTTACGGGGGAACTCTTTGGTTCCGCCATGCTGGAGGCCTTGGAGCGTACAGCCTAGGCCTCAAGAACACGGCAGCAGCTGGCAGGTCTCCATAGACCTCCCTGCCAGCCAGTTGCTGCTGGGGAAGCTGGGGGCTCGTTCCGGAATCTTCTGGAGCTGATGGCTGTGTTCCTGGTGCTCCGTGCTTTCCTTCCAGGGCTGCTGGGACGTCATGTGTTGGTCCGGCCGGACAACACCACGGTTGTCTTCCATATAAATCACCTAGGGGGTCCAGGTCTCTGAGACTACTGTCCCTGACTCAGCGGCTCCTGGTCTGGGCGGCGCCATGCCTTGCCAGCCTCAGGGCAGCCTATATTCCGGGTCCGCAGAATGTCTCTGCGGACTTTCTGTCTTGGCAGGTGCTGCTTCCGGGAGAGTGGCGGCTTCACCCAGAGGTGGTGGATCGCATTTGTGCTACCTTCGGCAGGGCGGAGGTGGACCTGTTTGCCTCCAGAGATGCGGTTCACTGTCCCCTCTGGTTTTCCCTGATGGACAGTGCCAGTCCTCTGGGCTGCGACGCACTGCGGACCCTTCTATACGCCTTTCCCCCGTTTCCCCTGATTCCCTAGATGCTTCTGAGGGTTCTTCAGGACAGGCACGGGCTTCTGCTGGTAGCCCCCTTTTTGCCAGGGAGGCCCTGGTTTCCTCTGCTGCGCAGGCTCTGCTCCAGCTCGCCGATGCGCCTCCCCTCCAGGAGAGACCTCCTATCCCAGATGGGGGGGCCGGATTCTCTACAGGTGCAGGCTCTGCCTTCGCCCATTATGGGGGCAGGGTTGGACAGACCATGACTGGCGCATGGGCACCGTCTACGCGGGCTGCATATGGTGCTAAGTGGGCGGTCTTTGCTGGCTGGTGCCATGGTAAGGGACTGGGCCCTATTTGCTGTCCTGTTTCCCATTTCCCGTTGACATGTTGGGTTTGGTGGTTGCTCTGTTGGCCGGCATGGGGATGTCGCGCTGTTTCTGAAGGGTGCCAGGCGCTTGTGTCCACACAGGCGCCCTGTGACCCCTACGTGGGATTTGTCGCTGGTGCTTGCGGCCCTTCAGTCTCCTCCTTTTGAGCTCGTTGCAGGGGCGGACCTCAAGTGGCTCTCCCTGAAAACCGCCTTCCTGTTGGCCATGGTTTCTGCCAAACGGGTGGGGGAACTGCATGCGCATGCTCTGTCTGTGTCTGAACCATGTTGTCAGTGGAATCCGGATGGCTCCGGTCTTACGCTGTGGACTAACGATTCCTTTGTTTCAAAGGTGCCTGCAGTGGCTGACAGTGTGCTGCCACTCCGGCTTTCCCGATTTAATCCTGGTGTCCCCTCTGAGCCTCTTTGCCCTGTCCGTGCGCTTGAGGCATATGTCCGCTCCACGGCACCCATTCGTTGAACTGACTGTCTCTTCGTTTGTTATGCTGGCTCTCGGAAGGGTCAGGCCCTTTCTAGACAGCGGCTGGCACGTTGGATTGTGGAGATGATCTCTGTGGCTTACTCCTTGCAGCATCGGCCCCTGTCAGGCGGCGTGCGATGTCACTCCACTAGGAGCCTCTCCACCTCGTGGGATGCCTTTACCAGGGTGCCTCTGGAGGCCATTTGTGAAGCTGCCTCCTGGACGGTGCCAAGCACCTTTGCCAGATTTTACAGGGTGAACGTCGCCACGCCGCATCCCCTGCAAGGCATACTGGAGCACCCGCCTTCTGCGCCCTGCTGAGGTTCGTGGTGTTGCTGTGTTCCTTGGGGTCTCCATGGGATCCCTCGGGACCCTGTTGGTATGCGTCATCCGGTGGTTGAAGCACCGTCTCTGGCGGTCATACAGGATTCATAGAACTGTAGTTACAATCGTAACTTTCGTTTTGGTCTTATCTGACCAACGCACCTTCTTTTACAACTGCTGCGTCCCGTGTATGGCTTGGGACCACCTTTAAAGAGTACTTCTCAAGGTTCACTTCATAAGTTGCTTTGTTGGTGTCAATATTCTATAAAGACCGGATTTGTGGAGTGCACAAATGATAGCTGTCAACCAATTCTCCCAACCAAGTTGTTGATCACTGCATCTCCTCTAGAGTTGCAAGCAATACTTGCACAACTTAGCAGTTAAGGTAGATTGCCATGTCATATGTTTGCAGAGTCATATTCCTTACACTTCCAGGTCATGATTGTCAGAGCTCTGTGAGATGTTCAATGCTTGAAATATCTTTTTAGAACCGAAGCATGCTTTAAACTTCTCGCCAACCTTATCCCTGACCTGTCTGCTTTTTTGTTATACTTTATATAAAGATTTACACTGTGATTGAATTACACACATGTGGACATTATTTGTTAATTAGGTGAGTCACAGTTGGTGCCATTCAGTTTCATTTGGGGTATGAGAGTAAACTGGGGTGATAATATATGTACTTTTAAAATTTTTATTTGTAAAACATTTTGACAATCATGTATATTTTTTTTCTTCCACTTTGAAACTGTGCACTGCATTGAGTGGCTTTATTACACTAAATTGAATGAAATACATAAAACATTGCTGTTGTAAAATAACAAAATGTGTAAAACACCAAGGGATTTAAATTTTAAGAACACCACCACAACTAAGGGTACTGTGTCACAGCCAAACTTCCTCGTGTTGCTATGTTTGGAAGATTGAGCCAACCATATGAGAAGAAAGTGAGAATAAGGAGTGAAGTTTCAAAGAAAACATGCTGATGGACAAATGTTTCTTGACATGAGCAGTTTGTGAGAAGTATCTTGTGCAACAAAGCACAGACCACATATAAGTGCAAGCAGCGACACAGTCCCCTAACCCCACACAGGAGCCACAATGCACTTTAAAATATGACAAGATGCTTAAACTTTGACGAAGCCTTAAAATGACAGTGTTGCGACATACTTATGAAAGAACTACGCAGAATCTGAGCAGTTTTTTTGAGCAAAACTTGATAATTTATTTATCAAAGAAAACATGCAAAAGAGAATTTATTATAGCACAGAATATTCCTCCAATTAGCCTTTCAGCATCAGCATAATGTCTCTGATCCGAGTGGTAGAAGCCACCAGAGAACACCGAAACAAATATATCTGCATGAAAGACCCACCTAACTTAAGCCTGATTCTCATTTCTCAACAGAGTTATGCAAAGGAATGCATAAGGCCCTCTGGCTGTTTACAGCAGAAACATTTGAACAGAATCCTGAAACTGAACCCTTCACAATTTTGAATGTGGTTTTGAGCTTGCACAAGGTTGTTATTTCTTGACAACAACCTAATGAAGAAGATTAGGGAGAGAAAAAGTCATGCTGCTTCTCCCTCCCTACCTACTTCTGTCAGTTTGATGAGGTCATCAAACACCAACCTGCTTTGTATATTAATGATGTAACAGCCAGGGTTCTTTGGACACTCGGTCCCTAGACGCTGCTTGGCAGCCAGCAGAGAAAGACTTCAAGTTGATTTAAGAGAGATAACACCGTCAACACAACAGTGACAAAGACTGGAAAGGCAGAGCAAGAGGAGATAGCGAGGAAGTATCGACAGCGGCAAAGAGGAGAAGAGATGAGATGAAAGGAGCGAAGGCAGAGGAGGTGCTGGGCGATATGCTGCGCCTTTAAAACAGCAAGCCCCTCCTCCACAGAGCTGAGCCGAGGAGCAGAGTGGTGCTGGCAGGAGCCTGAGCTCCACGATAAACTCTGGCATCAGCTCCTCTTTATCCGGCAGTCAGCGAGGACACAGTGAGGGCGCAGGGGCAAAGAGAGACAGAGACGGAGGGAGCAGGAGAGAGAGAGAACCCAGACAGACACACAATAAGAAGCCAAAACACTGAGAGGGAGAGGGTGTCACAAGAATAACGCACTGTTTTTCCCTCAGTGTGCAGCCTCGAGATGCGGGTGAATGCTGACTAGGATGACGGGTGGCAGCGCTTTTATAGCAGCGCGATTGTCTGAGTGACGGCAGCGGCAACATCACAATCCGAAGTAGGAGTTCTCCTCATTTCGCCGACTCTTAGTCATCTTCTGCCTTCTTTCTCCTTTTCCAGAGTGCTATCAAGGCCATTCATCGTTCCCATCTCGTGCCCCCTGCCTCCTCCTCCTCCACAGCTCCATCCTCCTCTTGTACTCCTCCTCTGATGAGCCACAACCTAAGAGTGAAATAACCCTGCCGATAGAAGTCTCTCTCTGTCAAGACAGTAAGTAGTGGGAGGAAGGGGGCTAGGAACTCTGTGTGTGTGTGTGTGTGTGTGTGTGTGGTGTGTGAGAGAGAGAGAGAGAGAGAAAGAGAGAGTGTGAGTGTCAGAGAGAATGTGTGGGTTTTGTGTGAGAGACAGTGAGAGGAAGAGAGAACAGCAAGACGGTGAGAAGTGTGACTGTGTTCGACAGAAGGACCTTAGACAAACCGGCTGCTTTGTGCGCAGCTTTAGCAATCGGGCTGTGCCTGGACAGTAAGGTCTGGGCATAGCAACAACATAGTGATGTACAGAGAAGGTGAGTAGGTGTGCATCATGTTGTGTGTGCGTGTGTGTGTGTGTGTGAAGGTGATGCAAGAGATGTATTTTTTAAAGCTGCAAGAAATTCTTCACCCAGTTACATCTATCTTTGGGTCTCTTTTACAATTTTTTACCATTGCTCTCATGTTGCTTAAAATGTTGGGGAAAATAAACAAAAAGAGGTGAGATGTGTCAGAATAAGTGATGCCTTTCCTTTTTGTCTGTCCAGGTGCCATGTACAGTTGGCCAGCTCACCCCGTGGCAGTGGCATCGCCCTGGATTTGGAAAACATCTCTGTCCCCCGTTTGTTCGCTGGGGTTCCATCGGGAAGGTTTCATAAGATTTATCCCGTGCTGCCGGATGGCACAGAGATCCCTGCCTCTCTGAAGAGATTCAGTGGAGAAAACTAACTACATGGATAAGAAGTAAAATAATTATCCAATCACAGCACAAGCAGGCAGACTGGGTTCCCTTAGCAACAACTGAGGGAGACAAGAGAATCCTTTTTTTCTCTTTCTGCTCCCTTGGTTTTGGGGCACACCCCTGTGGAGCGCCGTGGGTCAGTGTTTTGGAAGAGTAGTTGGAGAGCAATGTTGCATAAGATCTGCCACCCGGATTCCAGGGGACATTGCTCATTTGCTTTCTGGCCCCCCTGTTCATATATTTCACTGGCACCATGATCGTTTGTAATCCCTCCACAAATTGTTATAACAAGTCACGTTCTGCTGACTTAGAAATCAATTCATCCTGATCCCACATCACCTGAAATTATCTCCGCATTTAGGAAGGGAGGTAGAGAGATTGGATGCTGCAACCCAGTCCTTTACCTCAGATCTTTCATCGACAAAAACATTTAAGGTTAGACCATCATCTCTGAAGAGAATGGATGTAAGGCAAAGTTCATTTTGATTTCTAAGATGAATTGTACTTTTTTCCGGGGGCAAGAGGAATAGTCCCCTTTGTCCAAATAGAATCCACCGTTTACCTCTTTATAGACAGCAGCCCTCACTGGGAGACTATATTTAGAAGGCAAATCTTGTCCACTCCAGCTAGCAAGAGAATAGAAAAAAGATCATTGTGAAAACTGAGCCACTTCCGGGATTTTCTACTTTTCTATTGAGGTTACTGTTTATGAAACTTATTGTTGAAAACGATCGAAGTGAATTTCTTCCCTGCTTTTACTTTTCTATGTCAGTCTGCATTGATGTCACCAGGTTTCGCAGGTGAAAAGGATTATACCGGAAAGGAAAAGTCTTCAACTTGTATAGATGAGTGTTTTTAAAATAGCAACTCCCTGGGAACAATTTAAAATATATACACTGACACATAAGATAAGTTGGTTCAATGCGGTTATGTAAGAGTTCCATACCAGCTTCAGCCCATGTGTTTTTCCCTCTCCTTGTTCAATGGATTTACTCCTTTCAACTTTTCCCATGCTGACTTTCTCTTCATTTGGGGAAGTGTCTGCCAGAAGGCATGGATGTCAGAGTGTGACCCTGTGCCAAGTGTGTGGGCGAGGCAAGGCATTTCAGCTGCCCAGGTGCTTTTAAGATGTTGAGGTCTCCCTGCCTGGCTGGGGCCCCTGTTCGGATCAGTAGCACTGAGGCTCCTTGTAGCCAAAGACATGGACCCCGACTCGGCTCCCCCATGCCCTCAGCCTGTTGGCCACTGGCCCCACGTCGCTTTGTAAAGGATGTCCCTCAGCAGAGCTCCGGCCCGGGACACCTCTGAGACCCCCAGCCCGAGAGAACGCATCCGCAGCCACATGAAGATGGTGATCGACCAGCTGGAAGGCATTCTCAAAGAGCTTAAAGATGTGGCCAAGGAACTCCGGGAGGTGAGACTCAAAATCAGCTTACAAGTATCAAGCTTTTTGGAAGGGATTTAAAGGGGAACTGGGGAAAGAAAAGACACTGGCAGGGAGAAAAACATGGTTCTAGGTGGGCTGCAATAAATTAGGTGTAACATTTTAATTAAGATTTGAAAGGAATGAGATCTCCCTTTTCTGGTTTACCTTCTGATGATGTTGATTACAAGAAAGTTGACATGGTTTCACAGTCAACAAACAGTTGCTTATCTGCTACTTACAAACGTCTCATATGTTCAGTGGCATCTTTTGTAGGGTGCAGCTGGAAGGCAATAAAGCCAAGGCTGGAAGAAATGAAGATGCAGGCTTAGATAAGCTACAGGACTTGGTGCTTAAATAGTTATATAACCATTTTGTTAAGGATCATCTGGATTCTTACTGTATTTCTGCCATGGTAACACTGGCATGTTTGTGTGTGTGTGTGTGTGTGTGTGTGTGCGCATGTGTGTGTGTGTGTGGGCACAAGCAAAAACTCTGAAAAGATTAGAAAAGACATGGATTTATGGGGGTCTTACATGTAGAACTACTGGACATGGACAGAAGAGATAATCAGTCTATCCATATATGGGAGGGTACAAATTCTCTTCAGGATCTTCCCCCTGCAGTGTCCAAGCTGTGAGTTCTTCTTGCAAAGCTCCTCCCCAGAAAGAGATGGAGGCAGATAGAGAGACAAAAAAAAAAATGAAGCCAGAGCAAACCGTTACACCTAGCCCACATGGTCCCTGTACATAACAAGATTAGCCTCCCATCTGCCTTATAATCAGGCATAAACAAAAGGGGAAATCTTGTTTGTGTGTGTGTGTGTGTGTGTGTAAATGTGTTGAAGAAGTCAAATGGAGGATGTTGGAGCACGTAATGACCTGAAGGAAAGGACGCAGGGGGTCTGAAAGCTGTCATAACTCACTCCATCACAACCAGCCCTCCCCACACTTTTTCCCCCACTCCCAGCTCTGTCCCACTCACCGTGCTCTGCTTGAGCAGTTGGAGGTGCAAGGGCACCGCTCGCAGTGTGTGCCTTCTCTCTGGCGAGCAAGAGAAGCCGGCCCACGTGCTGGAGTGATTGATGATTATGGGACAACTGCAAGTGGAATAATGCTGGCTGGAGCTATTTATAAACAAAAACACAGCCTATGCCTCTGCCAGCTCCAACGCATATCACCATTCTTATTCCAGACCCCATTAGAGAGGGCTGCTCAAAGTGGCTCAAATGTCATTTTTTTGGAAGAGCACAATCCCACATATTGAAATGGAAATCACTTTAGCTACAGGAGCAGTCATAATACCCATATCAATATCATACAATTAACTGACCTAAGAGAGTGCCATCAGTTTCAAAGGAAAAAGAAGAAACTGGATCAGTGTTGCACTGTCAGATAAGCTGAAGCCTAATGTTCCATAAAATGTTTCATTCTCGGGCACATGAAAGGAACACAATAATAGATAACAACGGTCACATAAATAAATGATGAACCAATACGTGAATGCTTTGAAAGAGATAACTTAGTGAAGGAACAGTAATGACTGATTATCACCCATAAGGTCTTTGGGGCCTCTGCAGTGCTCCAAAGAGTTATAACCAAGATTCCAAAACACAAGCTGTCCAGAAGCTAAGACAGGTGTTACTAAATTTGTTTCATACTGCAACATTTATACATTCACTATTGCTATTGTAAGCTAAATCTAAAAAATTATTAACGTACCACGTTTTACACTTTATACATAACACTGCAAAATAAACTGGCTACGTTCAAGATCTGGTCCCATCTATTTCCTTAAAGGGATAAAGCAAACTTAATTCTCTTTAGTCTACCCTTTCAAGTCAAGTAGATTAACGTGTCCTAAAAAAGTATTACCTTTCTGGTCAACACAAATTGTACTCATCAACTATTAAAGACAGGTTTCGAGCCATTTGAAAAAAGGAAATAACACCTTTAGGAAGAGTGAATTGGAAACATATTCACACGTTTGAGCTATTTTGAGCTACATTTTTTTACACTACAATTATAAGCTTTAGTGAATTTAGTGCGATGTTATGTGATGCAAGCAAAGTAGCAATAATGTTGTTTTTTTTAAAATATATAAATAGGCTAAACATTTTTCAAATAAAAATCTGAAAACTTCAGCATACAAAATGAATGCTGTTAGCCTTGTTGTGGATGGTCCTTTACCAGTGTTGCACAACTAGAAGCTAAAGGCCATGCATATTCTTCTTTGGAATATGGCCCAGGCTCAGTCAGACTAGCTGGAGTGTGTCTTTTCCTGGTGCCAACTGAGCCTCCATCACAGTCTTAGATCCTGTAAACTTTGACTGGCTTTTGTTCAGGATTGCCCTACATTTTAGTCCATCCATCTTACCATCAACTATATTCAACTTAAATGTTCCTTCTGAAAAACATTATATTCATAGCATGATGCTGCAACCACCATTTTTCAACGTGGTAATGGTGAGTTGAGGGTTAGGTACAGAATTAGTTTTAAGCCCTTATGAGATGTCCAAAGCTTGGGATATTGTTTTATAATGTAATTCTGTTTTAAACATTTTCACAACTTTATCCCTGACCTGTCATCTATGTCCCTTTGTCTTCATGATGCTGTCTGCTCCCTACCGTTCTCTAATAAACCTTCACAGGAAGGCTGAATTCAGCTGATGTTCAATTATGTGCTACTTGTGCTACTTTAAATTAAAAAAAGATGGTTATGAAATGACAATGTGTGATAAAGTTGAAAAGGTATCATCAATATTACAAGGCAATTTGAAAGGTCTAATGTAACAACGAGGCAAATCTAAACAGATGTTAGATTTGTTTTCCATTAATGATTAATTACCAAAAAAACTAAATAAATATCAATGCCAAACAAGGATCTCATATGAACTTACATAACAATAAGTACTGTACAAAACAATCTAGTGAGATTTCCAAAGCCAGGCTTGCTGTTTAACTTGCACGGGATCAATAATGATAAAATCAAAAATATATTGGCAGCAATATGTGCTGGGTGACATGTTTTGTTAGATGTGAGTTGGACCACAATGCAGAGAGGAATTTGGGATGAGCGTGGTGGAAGTTTGACAATTAGAACAGAAAACTCAAAGAACTTACAGAAGGACAGCCGGACATGGAGTAATGGGAGGAACCAGCTAAGAACAATGAAAAAAAAGAAGTTTATATACTGAGGTGGGAGCAGAGAATGACATTAAATGCAGGTGAGTTAATTAGAGCATTAGGAACAGCTGTGGAGGAGAGGAGGAAGACTGAGGGAAGGTGAATAATTAACAGAAATTAAGCTAAAATAGACAAAGAAACTAAAAACCAATGAGAAAAGGACGAACACAGATCTTTGAGAGAAAAAAAAATCTGAATACACAAACAGAACACAAGAATAGACAAAGAAACCGAACACAAAGGAATGAACTAATATGGCAACAACTTCACAACAATGATAAAGAACTCAGAAGTGATCAAAACCCAAATGAAAACCAAAATCCCAACATCCAAGGATCGTAACATGGGAAGGTTTGCACACTAAAGGAAATGCTAAATTTGGTTACATTATCTTGACAACCACTTGCAATATTAATTAATAAGCCTAAGTTATTCTGTTTAAAAAAAAAAAAATAATACCATGAGGGAAACCAAGACTGATAATGAAGTGAAGTCAAACCTTTTTTACAATATCAGCTAAAAGCTCTACATGAAAGCCACTAAGTTTGAAAAAGAGATCACTACTAAAGGGTTTACTTTCTTGTGTGCCACACTTCATCATCCTCATTGGATAACAGTCCCTTCCTTGGAACAAGATCCCAACTCACACCTTCAATTCTTTACAAAAACATGCATCATCATTTTTTAACAGAGTTTGAGTCTCTATGGCAACACCCAGTGAGGTCTAAGCGAACAACCCTGTGGTGAACTTACTATTTAACTTAAATCACTGTCACAGTATGTAAATGGAAGGCAATGGACTGTGAGGCTCATGCAAGACATTAACTGATCCTTTTCTTCAGCAAACTATTTTAAAAATAATGCCGTAAACACAGGGCAGTTTTGATGGTCCTTGAAAAAGGAATAGCACAATTGTACTTGGCAATGCAATCCTAGGATCCTCTCTTTTAAGTAAAATCGCCATAGTAGACAGTTTTTCTTCATACCTGGCCTCTGGCGCCATCATTTAAATAGCACCTTTCTTTGCAGAATAATAAATGAAGTTAAAAAAAAGGTAGATTTTAGATTTATCGAAAGCAACACAGATTGTTTTGTTTTTTGCTAAATGGGTTATGGTTGAATTTTTTTGCTTGGTTTGCACACGCTCACCTCTACATCTAAATACAGTTTTTGTTAGGGAATGACTGAGATTTTATAAAATCTAGAATTTGTTTTTTATTCTCTCGGTGTATACATGGGGACTGGATATCCAAAGAATATTATAAACAATAATGTAGAGGCCTGTTTTTAAATGCCCAATATCACTAAGGCAGAAACAACAAAAATGATTGAGTTGTTTTTATAGGTCATTCTACAACTGTCTTACTTTGTCCTGACTTTTTCCGTTAAACCTTGAATTTGAACTGGGGGTATTTATGAAAGGAAAGAGCAACAAGCAGGTATCAAGACATGAGTTGAGTTGCTGTCATTATGTGTCTTGATCTGACCAAGAGTGAGGTATCATTATAGGTTTCAAATATGAAGGTGAGTGATTTAAGCTCAACACCTTTCATCAATGTTTGAGACTTTTACCTTGAAGTATTAAAAGGAAGCAGTTTTGGGGTTGTTACCCTGTTAAATCAATAGAAAAAATTGTCTTTTTTTTTTTTTGTGGCCGACTTGACCCACATACAGAGACACTCAGAGAACAGATCACAGGTTGGTTTGTTTTATTCTTTTAGACACGGATAACTGGCGTGGCGAGACCCTCAGGCATGTACCGGAAACTGCAAAGGGAGGAGGACAGGACAGATGAGAATAAAGCGTTCAATGGTAGGGTTTACGTTGTGCAGAGAGCTTACAGTTCGGGGTGGATATGACCCGCCAGGGAGAGAGGTTGATGAGTGCGGGGACGTGAGAGGCTGCCCAGGGGACCGCTGGAGATGCTTGCGATCTTGACGAGGCGGGGCCGTTGGAGGGTGGACAGGGTTCGCTTTAGACAGACCTGGAGAGCCGATCCGGGCTGACTGCCAGCTGGATGCCTGATCCTGAGGTTCTCTTGGCTTGGTTATCGTCTGTGGATTTTCTCCTCAGGGAAGCGTGCCTTGGTCCAGATTCCGCAGTAGGCAAAACACTCAGGCAAAGAAGTGCTGGCAATCCACTGATGATGGGTACGAGCCACACCTGTCGCACCCTCGATTCTCTAGCTCCAGCGGCACCTGGTGGTGGAACAATGTTAGCAGCAGGCACAGCAAACACCCCAGACTCTGACAGAAATGGCCTATTAGGACATTGTGGGGGAGGCTAACACTACTGGTACATAAATGAAGCCACCACCACCATACTCTGTAGAAAGAAAGCAGTTTGAGAGTACTGTGACTGGCTAAAGAATAAATCTTAATGACAATTGAGGTCGTAGAGCTATTTCACAGTTTTAAATGAGTCGGGACCAGAATATTCTACACTAATCACAGATTCTTTAAAATTGTCTCTTTTTGTCACTTTTGAAACATTTATTCGAGAAAAAAAATTTGGATTTTTAGTTTTAGTTCCTAAAACTATTGCTTAAGTCTTGCTTTGTCTCCCGAACCTAATATCATGTATGAAGTCGTTTCACATACTGGATGTATTGCTTCAACCCCATGAAACATTGTCAAAGAAATCACAAGCTACAATTGTTTTGTGAGAATCTCTAACCTACAAGTGTTTTAAGCGTGCCCAGGATGTTGTTTTAAATGCTCATGCAGTTGATGCAGATGTTATTGTCACCTGCTGGTACAGAAAAGGCATAAGGTCTTTTTTGGATTGGAATCTGGCACACTATGTAGATGCACATTCTTTCTAAAACAAAGAAAAAGAACATCCAGAAAAGTGTAGTTTGAGTAAATTAGGCATGGAGTATACTGTGACTCCTAATTTTTTTAATATGTTTTAATCATCATTTAAATGTGGTCTCTTCCTCCGAGAACACAGAAATGCAATCATGCTTCTGTATACAATTTCTATACATGGAACCTGTTGATTGTGGATATAACTTAAACAGAGACATCAAGCTTATCAATGTTTTGTACCTTGCTGGATGGTATCAAAGAACAACACTCCTTTACATGTGAAAGAAAAATGTTACAGCGCACGCCTAGTTTCCTCCCTTCAAGAGCCCATTACTGTCAACTGAAGCCTGTCTTCCTTTTGAATCCCATTACAGGCTTCTTGACAGGTAAAATGAGATGGACTTAAAGGAAGGACACTGGAAGGTAATATACTGATAAACTACACCATTTGTAATAATGTACTGGCATGAATAACGTCTGCAGAGGAAATAATTCATTGAGTTATCATGTCAACCTTGGACTTTCAAGAAGTGTGAGGATAAACTAGAAGAAAAATGTCATCAAACCAAATACAAAGTACCCTGTAAAACCTGCAAAAACTGAATTTTAGCACAAAAAGGTAACTGTGGAAACACAGATGTCGGAGTTAACCCATGGTGTTAACTACAGACATTCAGCATGGTAAATTAAACAGATTAATGAAACGCTAAAAGATTGAGACAACATAAAAGCAGTAATGACGTGAACTAAAATTAAGGTTAGGAGGAAGCTGCAGATTTTGATATAGAACCAAACAGGAATGATGGAGTGTTATTATGCGGATGTAGTTATTATGCAGAATGATAGCATGAGCTGCCGATGCTTCACGTTGGTGCTCATCCCAAGACAAATGAAAACAGGAAGGCAATCAGGATTCGTAGAATTAAAGCTCCAAGAGGGATTGATGAATAAAAGCTCAACAAAGAGCAATTATGATTAGCCTTTTGCGATTTGTGTGCATGCTTATGTAATGCAAGAGGCTGGCCTACTAAAGCTCTGAGAGGGAGGATATAGCTGACAGCAAAAGACGACTTTCAGATGAAATCCGTCTACTTCAAATGTCAGCCTGTTTCTTTCATGAAGGAAGTACTAAGCAACAAGACCAATAAAAGAATCAACCACCAAGTAGTTTTGAGATTGAAATGTGTGACGAAAATATACATAAATAAATATATATTTTATGTTTTAATTTTCAGGGTGGCAATACCATCACCTAGACAGGTTTGCAATGATAAATACATGTGATTTAGTGTATTTTAAGGCTTCCTATTCAATTTTCAACATTACTTTCTTAGATTAAAGACACATCACAGAGTAGCTCTTTTTTAACTGAAATCCCATCTCAAACCACAGCTGTCTAGACAATATCTATCTAAACAAGGGCTCAATATAAAAGCTCTTTACAATACAGTCATGTTACACATTTAACACATCAGCCCTACAGCTTGATTTTTTTTAAAATCAGTCACAAGTATGGCTGTACAATATATCACAAAAAAGTTTTTGCAACATTACTGAACGCAATATCAATATTGCAAAAACAATGCATGCACTGCAATAAATATCAGCTAATTGTATAAGCATCGACCATTCAGGCACTATGTCTAAATCCAGGCTCTATATAATAGGAGATATTTGTTGTGTAATGCAGCATCAAATGTGTTAAAATAATGTGGCCAGATGTGACATTTTTCAATAAAAACCATGCTGTTGAGGTTTAAATAATAATTATTATTTTTTTTATCTTAATAGCTTAAGAGAATACTCACCATCTGGGGTCTATGTTTGTAATGAACATTAACACTGTTAATCAACTATTTATTTATTTTGAGCAAGTCTTATCATCATCACAACATTCACCAGCATTATTTGGTACAGAATACTTTGATAATATCCTGCAGCCCTACCTACAAGTAGATCGGGTCTGATTACTGAAGATTACTGTCTGCAAACATTTTGGCTGAAGACCTGATCCATAGGTTGTTGTGCATTTGAGGCAGATTTTTGTTTCTGTAATCTTCGTGAGCAACAGGATTTCGATCATGTCCAGTCGGTTCTATTTTTTCCATTATACAACCAACTGCCTCTGTGGCATAAGTTAGCATTTTTTTCTCAGAGGAGTCAGCTTTATTTCAAAATTGGTTGCTGCCATAGTTTGCCTGTGAAGTGTCCTTCTCCATAGCAGGCTGCAAACACTCCAGCTGAAGACGCAGTCCAAGGAAACAGGCATTGTTACATTTCATCTCCCCAATATTGTTCCACCATTTTGCATACCCTCTATTTGCAATTGTATATTTAAGAGGCTGCCTCATTAAAATTTTCTTTAGGATTTTGCTGTATATTCTCTCTTCTTTTCAGTCTCTGACAGCTGCAATGCTGTTTGCGATATTTTTTTATATTTGGGATTTACAACAGTTCTCTCAGTAAAATCAATTTTATGTCTTTCTTCGGTTAAAAAAAATAACAGGCTTTTCAAATGTACCCACTGGTTGATAAGTTGCAGCATCATCATGATGGACTGATTGTTAACGCTGCAGTCACTCTATTAAGGACAGGGTGTTGCAGTAGAGCAAAAAAGTATGGCCACACAACAGAAATGGCAAGAAAAGAAGAGTTAACAGGAAGTGCACTGTTAAACATATTTTGTAATGCCAACTTCAAATTAGCAGCAGTTTTAGACTATTATCTTTTACAGCAATACTGTTTCTATTTTTGGGTAACTTAACAGGGACATTTTTGTTTCTCAGTTTGAATTTTAAAATAAATGAAGTCCCCACCACAATTTTAAAACATCTCTCATCTGAGGAAATAAAATGTGCATTCAGGTTAAGAATCTCCTTTTATTACAATGTAAACTATGTGCTAGAGTAAGATGCTGAAAATAAAAAACTCAATTTGATTCTATTAGTAAGTCTGATTTGACAAGTCTAAATAGCAAACTTGGCAGGTGACCTTGGTTTTTTTTGTTCCTCCAAATAAATTCCTAGTATCAGAAATTACAATCAGTTCCCAATCTGCTTTCTGATTAATTATTTTCCACAAAACAACCATTTTGATTTAGCTGCCAGTATTGTAGGATTTATTGCCCAGCTGACCATAGCCTAGTGGTGTCCGCTGAGTAAAGTCCAGCCTGTTCTACTCTAAAGAATCTATTTATTTTAGATGAAGGCATGGGTTGGCCCACTCCCCAACGTGGAACCACACAGAGGAGCTCAGTACAGCAAACGTTACTCACTGGAAAAGGCTAAGAGCTTAACCACACAAGAAGAAAGTGCCCTTCAACCTGACATACCTTGACCAAAGGGTTTATTCTCATTAAATCCATTTGGAGGAAATGAAGTACCCGCCCGCTGTGTCTGTCAATTTGTTCTTCCTTGTTGGACCTCTTTTGTGTCTGGAAATTTAATTCCTAAATTAAACTTGGTAACATGCCTCAAGCAGAGCACTCTTTGCTTAGGAAGACAACAAGAAAAAGACACCTCAACCCAGATCTATTCTTTCCTGAATACAAAATGCTGTGCCATCTCCATATCCTTGTTGTTGCCTTGAGCTCAGCTCTATGAATGCTTCCTTTTTACCCTCTACATTCCTGGAATGTATCAGAGGCTCAATTATTCCCAGCACTGATAAAGTATTGCCTGAGGAGTCAAAGTAAAATGCCTGATTATCTTTTTTCAGAGCTGATTTTATATTAAATCTACTAGGCCGGAGTTGTGACCAATCGCTGCTTTGAAATAAGAAAATGTAATGCAGTGTTGATAACATATTTCTATATCTGATATAATCGAGCATTTAAGTCACCAAGGAATGGAGGGAGGAGATGAAAAGAACAAGTAAAGACTGTAGTAGCATCTAACATTCAAAGCTATATAAAAAATAAATAATAAACATACCTTGCTAAGCATTCCCCTGAGCCCCTTTTACCTGGCTCTGCTGTGTAGATCAGGCTTCTTTAGGATGCAGGCCCAGCATATTGACTAGCCCATCATGCTTGCAAAACCCACTGGATTAGCTGGCCCTTTGAGCTCTGCCTCGTTCTGCAAACCCTGCACTCAGCACACACTGTAATGAGGGCTTTAGGTTAGACCACTGCTGAGGTAAACACTCCAAAAGTTGCGCTCGTTGTGCCCATTGATTTTTATCACCTAACACACCTTCTGAGGGCTGGTTACAGATAAAGGAGTGATTTTTTTTTACTATGCATGCTTGTACTCTGTGGTTCAGATGCTAACCCTTTTGCTTGTTCCAAGTAAGGGATAGAGCTCAACAGTTTGTGGGTGCAGGTTGAATAGGGATGGGGAGGGCCTATTTCTGAAAGACAGGGAATGTGTACAGGAGACAAAGAGAAGGAGTGAGAAATGAAAGGTAGATGAAGATTCATGAAATTGAAACAGAATGGGTTGAACAATTGGTAAAATTGTGTTTGTATGTGGGTGTGCTCAGGATTGTTTTGGCCTATCTTTGGGCTGTGAATAAAACTAGTAGGCTGCAGTTAATGGTGTGATAAATGGCATCTAAGTGCAGAAGCAGCCTTCAAGAAAAGCAAAATCATTTCATTGTGACAATGGTGTGAACACATATTATTATTGATTATTCCATATGTATAAAACCACAAGTTTTATACAGACAAGAGGAAAACATTAAAGTTGTTCTATACATAATGTCCAATTTGCATGTCTAAAATAAACTTGGGGTTGTAGGCAACAAAACTGGCTGTAGCCCAGGAGACAACATACTGTATGATGACAGGTAAAAAGTAGAATAAAACTGAAAAGGTTGTAGTATGCTCAGTGTTTTTGTCTTACACTTTGGATAGAAGAAAAGGGAAAAAAGGAAACTTGACCTGAATACTTTATTTACGTAAAACATTTAAAAAACAATTAATGGGATGTTGAAGAATGAGACTTGTCCTTCTGTTTACCTTATTTTAAAGTACATTTGTTCTGAGATCTGATCATATTATCACGAAAGACAAATGGCCAAGGTTTCTATACGGAAGTTGTCAGAGTTGTGCATTAGTGTTGGCACAATCCATTTATTACCAAGCACATTTCCTGAAGCACAAATTCTTGTTGTAAGAAAAAAACATTGCACACAGAGGACAGAATAAGGACACGCCACTATGTTAAACCCATTTCTTACATTTGACACTATCTTTTGGCAACATCTGTTTTTTCTACTGTCCTAGAGTCAACTGAAAATCATATTATTTTGGTGAATAACAGCTGCATGCAGAAAAAAGAAGCTATTGGTTATGTTTAGGTTCTGATACTTTAATACATAAAATTAGATTTAGATTGCTTGCAAACGTATTCATATCTCTGTACATTAAAAAGCTTTTTTTTTTTTCAGTTACAACCACAAACTTTAGTGCATTTAATTAAGATTTTATGGATGCACCTGCACAAAGTAGTGCATCTGACATTGAAAAGAAAATTTATAAATTTTCAGGAAAATATGGTTCTACAAATTATAAATTTATTTTACAAATAACATTTTGAAAAGTGGGGTTTACATTTTTATTATGCTGCACTAAATCAATACTTTTTAGAAACATATTTTGCTGATATTACAGCTGGGGCATGTCTCCTCCATCTTTTCATGGATAGGGACAGATTGTTTTTCCATTCTTGTCAAAATAAGTTTAGTGAGCCTGGACGGAGAGCATGTGTAAAAAGAAGTTGTTAAGTCATGCCACAAATTCAGAGTTGAATTTATGCCTGAACCATTAAACCATTCTAACCCATCATCGTGGTTTAATCGAACCCATTCAATTGTAGGTCTGGCTGTATGTTTAGGGTCATTGCACTGCTGGAAGACCTCTGCCTTTGCCTTATGTCTTTTGCAGCCTCCAACAGGACTGTCCTGCCTTGTATTTAGTTCCATCTCTTTTTCTATCAATTCTGATTAACTTCCCTGTCCCTGCTGTAGAAAAGCATCCTCACATAATGATGCTGCTACTACAGTGTTTTACTGTGGAGATAGTGTGCTCAGGTTGATGTGCTCTGCCAGTTCTCCACCACACAGCATTTTGCATGTTGGTCAAAAAGTTCCTTTTTGATTCTTTTTTACATATATGCCTTCTCACCATGGCTTGTGGCAAACTGAAAAAGGCACCTACAAATTTTACTCAATAAAGCTTTGTTCTTGTCACTCTTCCATTAAGACCAGATTTTTTGGAGCCAGCTATTTTTTTGTAATGTCAACAGATTTCACCATCTGAGGTGTGGATCTCTGCAGCTCCTTTAGAGTTACCATGGGCTGCTTCTTTTATAAATGCTTCCCTTGCCATATTTAGGTAGGTTTGCAGTGGTGCCATGATCTTTTTTTTTATTTTTGATTATAGATTGAACAGAGCTCTGTAAGATGCTCAAAGCTTGGAATATTGTTTTATCATCTAACGCCGCTTTAAACTTGTGTTGCTTGGTTTTCTTGATGTTTGTTCTTTAACAAATATCTTCGGCCTCCACAGATGACTTGAGTTCTGATGGTTGTGTTGGATTTAATTTATGAAAATCAAAGTAATACAGATGCATGCCTCACTTTTCAGACTCTAATTTCAAACTAAATAATAAACATATATCCTTTTCCTTAAATCTCATAATTATACACTATATATCATAGACAATCCCCATTAATGCACCTTGTGCATTAATGTGGTTGAAATAAATTACAAAAAGCTTTGAAGTGTGAATACTTTGGGTCACAAAAGCATTTAAAAGAGTCACATTTTCAGCTAGTTTCTCTAAAACATCACAGTCAGGTGTTTATATTAGGGACAATAAAAATTGATTATTTATAATACTAGCGAAAAGCTATAATGTAAGTGTAATACAGAAATGTTTAAAAATAAATAGTTCTTAAGGAGCAGTCTTATGCTTAATCTAATTCAGTTATGAGCTGTCATGACGCTTTAAATAAAATGGCTAGTTTCATTTATCTTTTTATCATAAACTATAACTAATTTCCAGAAATCAGAACTGGCACTACATTGAGGTAGAAAAACAACAACAACAAAAAAAAAACAACCTCTGTATCTCTCCCTTTTCTTTGTGTTAACATTTTTGAATTGGACATGTAGGTAATAATCAGAAGAATTCATGTTTATTTCTTTAATTGAAAGATCATAGGCTCTGGGAGGTGGGTATAGATGAATGTGGTAGAGCCATAACATGGATAACATACCTTGGTACATAAGCCCTGGAACTCTAGAAATGCCAAAACATGTGTTTCTGACTGCGATCTGTTTCTAATCCACTTGCGTAAACCAACTAGAGCAAGATACCCAGAATTTAAATAACATTTTCTTGTTTCGTTGAAAGGTTTTGTTGCTAAATATCTAATCAATTTGTCTTATGTGACGTGTCTAATCTGTATCATGAATGGCAGTGGCACCTTTTTTATTAACTGATTGAGGTGTTTTGCTTTAACTTATTGCGTATATTTAAAGTTTAAAAAATAGGTCACACAGTGAAGCCAACAGCTATCAGCCATAGTCAGTGTTTTAACGAAGGATGTTGTTACCTTCGGTAGCTTGACCAATTGCTGGGTGAAAGCTGGGCAATTAAATTTTGAACATCATACAACCAGTGTATTCTGCAAATATGGCTCACAGACAGCTGCAACAAACCCATGTATCAAAAAATCAATGCATTCAAATAGAAAAATGTGCCAAATAAATCTGCAAGGAGCAGAAAGGTGCATCAACCCGTAACACCTGTTCACTCAGCTCTTAGCATGCTGGGAGTTGGATGCTTAAACAGGGCAGAGCAAATTGTGGTCAGTGATTTTTAGGCTGCTTGTGGGTTTTTGCTTCCACAGAAACTGTCTAGTTGTTTTGGATTGGTTACTAGTTGTTGGCTGTATAATACACATTTAGGGTTGTTTTTTGGTATGCAATCCAAAGCTACACAATATCTCCAACATAAAGTGAAGTCTGTGCCAGTGAAGTGTTAGTTGAACAGGTGCTGAGGCTGCAGGTTAAAAAGTTGGCTGTGATCTACATATATTTTTTCAATGTGAAACCAGCTCATTTATGAAGAAGGAAAATGTTGCTTATGTCAACCAGGCTTTGGAATGGTGTTCATACGTGTTTTTGTTTCAGCTCACAGGAGAAAGAAGCATCTTTAAAGGAACCCAGGGAAAGTAAGCCAAAATAAGTGCCTTCAAAAGCATGTCTCTGTTTTTTTTTTGTTTTTTTTCTGGAATAACCTCCCCCCCATTCTGGCATTGTTTTACCCCTGGCCGCTCAAACTCTGCCAATGGCACATCATGGATGGCTGCCACCGCTGTCATTGTCAACAGCGTGACAACACAGCACCTAATGTGGGGCAGGGCAAAATAAAAGAGGCGCAGCTGAGGACAGCCTAATTATTCAGACACACAGCTAAGAGCAGAAGGGGACAGAACATGTCAACAGACTATTTGGGTGATTAACATTTTTTTGTCATATGAGCAGTCACCTGTGCAGTTGGCAGTTTATGGCCAAGATGATGAAGATTTTTGACTTTTATGCAAAGCAGCGAGGCCTCTGAGGGTGAAAAATATAATGAGATTTTCTGATCTGTTTTCATATTAACTAGAGAAGGACTGTAGGCTGATGTGGGCTCCAGTCAACTGTGTGTTAAAATGAGTTCTGATAAGAAAGACAATTATAGCGAATTGGAAAATTGATCTGATAAACAATAACTTTGTTATCTTTTACATAACTTTTTTGGAGGCTGGCCTGAACAAATAATTCCCCTTAATGTCACATTAGGTTGATGCTGATGTTTTTTTTTTTTGCACACAAATTCAAAGATTTAGGATATATATCCCCTGGACTCTTAATAAAAGAATTATTTATTCATCAGCATTAGTTTATGTAGAATATAGTTTCTCTATTAGCATCCACTGGTGCCATATTCAATCACATTTTAATGTGAGGTATCATACAGCTGTTAAGTGTGATTGCAAGTAATGTTTCATGCTGACTTGTGGCCACTTGTTTATCGTTTTACTCTGGTGAACACAATTGACAGTAATCACAAGTGGGAGGTCTGTGGGAAGCAGCTTTTTTTTTTTTTTTCAAATAGCTTCATGATTACGAAAATAATTATCTGATCAAGGGTCTTCAAATACTAAGAGCCTTGGAATTAACATTAGTCTCTTCAGCTAGGTTTAATACCACCAGTCTTATCAGTTTGAGAGTAGAGAAATGGAGTTAAATCATGGAAAACATTGAAATTGTCCAATTTGATCAGTTTGAATGCAGTGATCACAGAGAGGACCAGTATTGACTTGAAGGGCAGGTCATGGTGAAACAGATCTGAGGTAATCAGACCATCTCTGTATATTTCATTTAAACTCTGCCACTGTGTGAGTCAATCAAATCTCAGTTACAGTGCCTCTAAAAACATTTAAAAACTGTTCAAGGTGCTTTTTAATGTTGCAGTAAACTGCAATAAAGGTCAATTTAAAGTAAAAGCCTGTTTTAAGCTCTAATCTTGCTAAAATGCTAAAGAGAGTTAAATATGTGAACTTGGTTACAATCAATGACAGTTCGTGGTAGAATGACTAAAAAGATGTATTTTGAACGATGTTCATTATGTTTCTTCAAGACAAATTGGAATCAGCAAACATTTGTATTATCAGGACACGAATCAGCCAGAAAATTCTGATCAGTGTATGTCCACAAATTTGTATTTCAAGATCATTTTAAAATGTCCTGTTGTTATTTCAGGCCAGCACATTTTGCTAGATGCAAGGACCGATTATTTGTAATGTGTATGTAATCACACAAAGACAGAAAAGTAATTCAAGTAGTTACAAATAGCTACAAATTGACTAAATGGATCATTTTATTAAGGTAAAGTAAGGATTACACATCAAACTAAGGTTAGAGAAGGTCAACATACACTCGCCCCCAATGACTGTTGAGTTTCATGTAACGAATAAGCAAAAAATATTAGATTCACCTTGATGCAGCAAAATCCATATCTGAGGCAAAGCATAAAACTGCAGAAGAGTCTGACAAGTCAAATTTCTCCAGTGTCCTCAGTTCAACTATGACTCACAGTTTTGAGGCTCCCAGGGAAGAGAAGAGGTTATACACAAGAAAGAAGATGGTTGGCAGAGATACTAAGAATTACTGTTTTGCTTGGGCCTGATGCACACAGACTATTTTGGGAAGACACTGCCATTACATTAGTAAATGCTAAGCTGCAAAATGAGAATAACCAACATTTAAATGCCCGTTTTTAACCTTCAACTGTACTTGTATTCAGAAAAATTAGAGAATATAGGTTAAGGTTAAAATACAGATAAAGGCTTGGACCAATGTGAAGAATTATATGTGGTATTTTTTCTGAGATCAAGGACTATTGTTTGATCATGAGGCTACTGACTCACAAAGCTATATTTTTCAGGACTAACAACATAAATCAGACTCCAGACTCAAATTGAGCTTTATTATTCTGTGTGCATTTGTGGTGAGCCAAAAGGCAAACTATGTGACTAAGTGATCTCATTCCTATGACCTGTTCTTGTTGGTTCTGGAGTCATCAACAGGGATTAGAAGAAGGAATGGTTGTGATGAGAGGAATGATGAGAGGAGCTGCAATGATAACATCCCTAGTGCCTGTCAAGGTCAAAGCTGAAATGATAACTTCTAAAATCAGCTGTTCATGTTGGCAAAGAGGGCAGCTTGATGGAGTGGTTTGCCCGCAGTCAGTACTTTCAGAGTCAGGTGAGGGTGAAGGTGCACAGGCCATCCATTGTCGAGTGGGGACGCTTCAGTCAGCATTAAAAAAATAGCACAGCAGGGTATATGAAGCCTCTTAGTCTGTATATACATGTGTGTGTGTGCACGTGAGAGTGTGTATGTTGATTTAGAAAAGAGAAATCAACAGAAGAGGAGAGAGTAGGAACCAGGGAGAGACAGGCAAAAAGAAAAGAGAGACAGTAAGAGGGCTTATCTCTTGGCCTTCAGACAACAGTTCTTTTTCAGAGCTGGAGATGTGTAAACAAGGTTGGGGGGTAAGTAGTTTTGTCCTCAGGGTCCACAAGCCAGAGGGGCAGCAGCTCATCCACTAATGCAATGGCTGCGGGTCAAACAGATCCCAAAGAAATTTGTCTATCTATGAAACACCTGTCATTACAAGTGCAGAAGCTGTTGATCTAAACATATTTAGAACGTTAAGACATAACCATTAAATATTTCTTTCTCCTTTCTTGTTTGGCAAGTCAAGTCCCTTGCCCCGGAGAACCATCGGATCCATCTGTCTTGCGTCACCATCGCTTCGCAGAGTCATTTGTAACAACCAAAAATAGCTTTGGTCTACATTTAGGCAATGACATCTGCTGCGACCTAAATGAAGAAAAAAAAGTTAAATGGACTGCCAGTGGCTAAATTTGTAGTGGCACACAATCTTAAAAGAACTAAGTGAAAGAAAAGGTTTCATATTATATATACGTATATATATATATACATATATATGTATGTATGTATATATATATATACGTATATATAATATACGTATATATATATACATATATATGTATGTATATATATATATTATATTACGTATATATAATATACGTAATATAATATATATATATAAACATATATATATGTAGTGAATAAAAGCAAAAGCTTTGGCATCGAATAAACCAAAAACAGTCCTGGCATGGTATTTGTAAAGCTGCATCAATACCTTGAAAAATAATACTGTATATTTTTTCACTATGACTTTATATACTTTGCAGCGCAATGTTGAAGTCAGTACATATGGAGCCATCTTTTTCATATTCAAACCAGAACAATCTAACAAAATTATTTGTTAGTTTTTTATTTTTCACAGATAACTTTTTTTAATGTAATATTTACATGTGTATTGCATTGGTTGAAAACAACTTACATGACAATATGGCATAAGGAGAATATAAAGATGTTGTGTGCTGCAAGAGACAATAACATTTTGAAATAAGGAAAAGTCCCCTAGTTCCACCGAAATTCCCCACATTCTGTAATTGATTAAATATTTTTCATGCCCAGACTCCATATCCAGACTCCTCGACTTTGTTATTGGAATCAAATGCCACAGTGGTTTACATTTTCTTAACAATAAAGAGAACTTTAAGGGCCAACAAAAGTTTTAAACAAAATGTTGTAACATTTTCTCATTTTTTGTAATTAAAAATTTAAACGAAAAAGATTGTTGAATCAAGTAATAGTCTCAAAACATTTAGTTGTAACTCCTTTGATGTATAGCTGTGAATGTGAATGTCTGACAAACCTTTTTATCTTTGATAACTGATGCCTGGAGCACAGTCATTGAAAACACAGTAAAATACTCCTTGGGTAAATCCAAATGAAGACTTGGAGACCGTTAGAAATTTGCACCCTGTCAAATGCCTTTTCTCTTCTTGACCAAATACAGCCCATTCAGACACCTGGAGGAGGGTGACACCATCACCTCCCCCACAGTGTAATTGCATGGACGTAACATTGGCAGTTGGGAAACAGCTCCGAAGCCAAATTCTGCAGGAGAGGGAGCAGGGGTTTAAAGCTTTGAAATTCTTTCTGACAGTTACCCCTTGATTGGCAGATTTCTAAATGTTGACTGTGATCTGTGCCAACTGCAGATAGATGGCCCGTTAGCCCCCCTCCACTGGGCTCTGAGGAGGATGGCGTCAGAACTGGGGAAGCACAAAACAACTCACAAAACATTTAGTTTTGGATTTGAAATAAGCTATAGCTGTTGGTGGTGAGGCAATTAGGCATCCACATTGCACGACATTGACTCATGCTGTTCTCAACCCATTCTTGCCTGTCTGCCTCAGCACTATACATAGGTGTGAATCCAGACTAGAAAAGAAAGAAAGTAGAGAGACAATCATACACCTTCCGATAGTACCGAAGTACCTTTTGAAAGGCCTGAGGAGTTGTCATATTTAATGTTTTTGCTGTTAATCAATGTACTGCGTATTAGTAGCACCTTTTTTATGCACCTGTGATGTCACTGCATGTCATTTATAAAAATACAGAGGCCAAATTAAGCAACACATACAAAGTGTATGTTTTAAATGCAATATGGCAGAGGCAACACAGTGTTCCAAGAATCAATGTGGCCACTCAGCCAATTCTGCATTACTGCTTTTTGTGTGAAAGCACACACCGATGCATCTCAAACCTGCCTTTGTATTTGTATGAAATGCCAAATGAAAACATAGTTGCAGTGCGGTGCAAAGTAATCAGACCCCCTTGAACATTTTGACCATTAACTGTGAACTGGTAGGAAAATAACATACCATCCCCATTGTGAAACATGGTGGTGGTGGCATCATGCTGTGGGCTGGTCAGAGTTGATGGGAGAATACATGGAGCTAAATACAGGACAACCCTGGCAGAAAATCTTCTTCCAATCTGACTGAGTTCAGGAGATTTTGTGAATGATGATGGGCACATATTTCGGTCTCGACCTATACAAAGATGGTAGACACATACCTCCAAAGACTTCTAGTTGTAATTAAGGCCAAGGATGGTTTTATGAAGTATTGAGTCAAGGGGGCAGAATAAAAATACATACCAGTCCTTTAAGATTTTTACTAGTAAAACATTTTGAAAACCATTTATCCTTTTCCATCCACTTTACAAATGTATTCTACTTGTGATGCAACAAAAAATGTAAAACTTTCAAGGGGTTGGAACATTTTTGCAAGGTGCTGTAGCTGAACATGAGCTTCCTTGTTGTGACAATGAGTGGCAATAGATGCAGACCTCTACTAATCAATTAGCCAGAGACCGGAATTGGTTAATTTTCCCGTCTTTGGCTCTCATCCATCTAGTCATGAAAATTCAGATTTTTTCTCCTATTTCCCAAATGCATCAAAACTAAGAAATGCCACTATTTTCTGTTTGTAAATGCATCAACTAAAGGCATGTACATTGATGCACTTTTTTACAGTTTAATAAAAATCAGAAACTTAGGGGCAATGTTTCTCAAACTTTTTAGGTTCCGCCATCACAACAAAACTTCAATAAATGGGTCAAAGATGTAACCTTCATTAAAGAAGATAAAACATGACTTTTGTTCTTCAAAATTCTCATAAATAACATAAAATCTGAGATCACATGTTTCAGAATAGTGATAATGAAGTTTGTGCGCAAAGAAAAACATATTTTTGGCAACAAAGATGAATCAGTTAATTTGTGCTAACTGATTAATCATATGACTTTATTACATACTACAATAAATCTTTTATCCACTGCACACCTTTTCAATACAAGGACAAAAAGGTACAACCTAAGTAATCAGCAAAGACACACCTCGTCAGATTTTCTCAACTTGGGCTTTGGTCTTTGCTCATTATCCTCATTTGTTGAATCTGACACGTTGTCTATTTTTCTTTTTGCCCCTATAATATATTTTTCCATTTTACAGACAGAATGTTCTCTCTTGACCTGTCTGCAATTCCCCTGTGTGCTTTCTTTATTGTTTAAAAAAATACTGATATTGGTCAAAATTGGAAAAGGAAATTCAAACAGAAATTGTATTAGCCAGGACACATCTGATTGGTGTATCTCAGGTTACATTTGCTGTTAAATTCAGGGTTTTTATTTGTTTTGTTCGGTTTTTTTTTTTTTTTTTTACCAATTATTCCACAATATTGTCAAGAATGTTGCCGGCAGAGTCCCTCAATGATGTGTGCTTACACAATAAAGCTAGCATTGTGGAATCATTGATTGACAGCAGGAGTGTTAGTTTTGATGGTTCTGCTTGCACTGCTACGTCACACCAACTCACCATCTCAGTTCAGTTAGTATGCCCTTTAGTGGCTTAGATGTGTTACAGCATAAGTATTTACCATCTTAAGAGAGCGTTGTGACAGGGGCTGTTTTTTACAGCGTTTACAATTTGAACCAGTTTTCTTGGTCTTGAACACAAAAAAGCAGATAGCAAAGATCAACAGATGCTATTTTCACCTCACAAACATACTGTTTAATTTTTATCAGTGTGCTCAGTAGAGGCACAGGATCCATTATTGATCTTTTACTCTTGAACACAAGTAGATATCCTTGAGGAAAAGTGTTCTTTGTTGCAAAGCCGAGCTTAGATTTAGTGAAAACAATTGCTACTAAGGTTTCTAAACACAGGAATTTGTTGCAAATCAGCATATTATGCTATGATAAATAAATAATATCCAAGCCCTGCAAGGTCATCAGCATAATATCTTAAAACGGCTGTCTTCCAGTGTTTAAAAACTAAAAGCTCGGATCCATGTAGATGCGAGAATTGGCTTTTATTTTTCTTCATGTATATCTTTCAGTGTGCATGTCAGCACATCATTTATCAGACAGTGCAATAAAACAGCAGCAGACAAAGGCAAACTTCTTTTTTTAAAGAAAAGGAAAGAATGGGGAAAAGAATTGGAAGCTTCTACTGCAATTATCTTTTTGAGGGGCCTTGAGCCATTAAAGGGGAAAAAGCAAGGTTCCGGAAATGGTGTAAAAAGTGAGTGTTGGCAGAGCTAACATCATCACTCAGCCTACCTACCCACTTCTAACCCTCCTTTCACACTACATTGTCAAAATAACTGACAGACGTACTTCATGCTTTTTTGAACCGATAGGGGAAATGACGGCCTTTGAGGGAGGTGCTGTATGCTTAGAATATTACAATAAGCCAATCCAGCACCGCAGTTCAATTTTGTCTTTTTTTCCCCCAACAAACGGTGCTCCACAGCATGTAGGCAACTCCTCACACTGAAAGTTCAAACTAAAGCAGTGAGGGATGTTTCTGAGGGCACAACTGTGTAAACATTTGGAAGAGCCACTTTCTTTCATCCATTTTATACTTTATTGGTTTTCCTCTCTTTATCTATTATTGCTGTATTTAGTGTTGATGATTTCCATTGAAAGGAGAAAAAAAATAGGCCATTGAATTCTCTTAATTCACTGCACACACTCTGGGTCCTGTCATTTAATTGACAGATGGACACCCTTTCTGTTTTTATTCTCCTCAGTTCCCCACAAAGCTATGTATTTATTGCCTCTTTCATTACTTGGAGTGTAATGGGGAGGGTTTACAGATCAGTGTTGGACATCAGGTGGCTAATGCATTGGGTGGATGTTGTCATTTGGGGGGATTTGCTTTACTTTAAGACATTAATGTACTTTAATTGAAAACAGGGAGATAAGGAGCTAAAGCTTTATATTAATTTATGTATAATGTATAAACATATTTATACATTATACATAATGTATAAATTATGTATAATCAATAGATTAATGTTTTGTCGCAATTACAGCTGCAAAAGACTTTTGCGATACATCTTACCAGCAGTCTACAGGCAAGAGGCTGATTATACCCTGGACAGGTTGCCAGTCCATTGCAGGGCAACACAGAGACACACAGGACCATGCACGCACCCATTCACGCCTGAGGGCAATTGAGAGAGACCAATTAACCTAACAGTCATGCTTTTGGACTGTGGGAGGCAGCCAGAGTACCTTGAGAGAACCCACACAAGCACAGGGAGAACATCCAAACTCAATGCAGAAACACCTCTGGCCAGGAGTTGAACCCAGGACTGAAAATGTTTCATAAGCAAAACTATTTTGGGCTATCTCATAAAGTCCCACTATAACACAGTGAAGTTTGAAGTGTGACAAAATGTGAAAAATCCGCAAGGGGTAGGAATACTATTTCAAGACACAAGACAAAATTCATGTTCAACTCTTCATATTTAAGCCTGACTTAAATTTTTCAATTTTTCTTCAAAGCACTGATTAAAATGTCTCATGAACACCAAACAACTTTAGAGAGTGTGTTTTTATTAATGAACCATCTCTGAGCTGAATTCCAGAAACACAGAAGCAGTACTGGAAGCAGGAGCAAGCCTGAAGCATCCTGCTAACAGCACTGAGGCATGTCATTAAAAAGCAGCCAATCTACTCCACGTAGAAAACTGTTGCTTTAAAGCCAGAATCATAGCCACAGGCGAAAAACGCACAAACACCAGCAGGTGTATAAGCAGCTCAGGTTGGCTCAGATCTGTTCTGTCAGCAATGGTGAGGCCACCTTCGTATTTGCTACTGGTTAAATTTAGACCAGTGTCCTATGCTGCATACAGAATACTAATCAGGTCAGTGCAAAGCCAAACACAGCGCTGCAAGGGTCTACTCATATATTCCTCCTCCTTTTCTGCTGCATTAATGCTTTGAGGCTGGCAGGACACTGTGCCACTGAAGTAACCTCAAGCGTAAGTTAACTGTGTCCCGGAGATATATTGATTATTTTTTGCGCAATTATGAGCAAACTTTGAAACACCCAAGGTATCTGAGTGACAGATTAGTCACCAATGGACAATTCAAATAGAGTGTGACCCATTAAATGAATATTTCATTTGCATTTTGATGGGATCTTTTAGAGACTCTGCAAACATTTCCTATTATTTATTGCCTTGATTACACACTCTGATTTTCTTCCATTTTGTATCAGGGAGAGTGAAACCTTTTGAAGCCCGATCAATAATAAGTTTGGGCATATTAATTATTGAGCAAATATAGTATACTATATTTGCTCAATAATAGTATAGTAAACATTCACAAAATTACAGTTGTGATCCTCTAATGATTTATTTTTTATCACAATACATGAAAAACATGGATGTGTTTCTATGAAAAGCATCCATTTCTACTTGGGTAGCAGCGATATATCAGTATGACTTTGAACATTTTGTTTCAGTCAGATATTTCCCTCTAAAGGGAAGGTTCAGGATTTTTGAAGTAGGGTTCTTTAAGAAGCTATAGGCAGTTAGTATCTTCTCTGTCCCCAGTAATTATTTTATGACTGACATTACATCTAATCAATATCAAATTATCTCTGGACTTTTAGGTTAAAACTGGCTTTTACATGTACAGGGGTTGGACAATTAAACTGAAACACCTGTCATTTTAGTGTGGGAGGTTTCATGGCTAAATTGAACCAGCGTGGTAGCCAGTCTTCATTGATTGCACATTGCACCAGTAAGAGCAGAGTGTGAAGGTTCAATTAGCAGGGTAAGAGCACAGTTTTGCTCAAAATATTGAAATGCACACAACATTATGGGTGACATACCAGAGTTCAAAAGAGGACAAATTGTTGGTGCACGTCTTGCTGGCGCATCTGTGACCAAGACCGCAAGTCTTTGTGATGTATCAAGAGCCACGGTATCCAGGGTAATGTCAGCATACCACCAAGAAGGACGAACCACATCCAACAGGATTAACTGTGGACGCAAGAGGAAGCTGTCTGAAAGGGATGTTCGGGTGCTAACCCGGATTGTATCCAAAAAACATAAAACCACGGCTGCCCAAATCACGGCAGAATTAAATGTGCACCTCAACTCTCCTGTTTCCACCAGAACTGTCCGTCAGGAGCTCCACAGGGTCAATATACAGGTCCTTCTCAAAAAATTAGCATATTGTGATAAAGTTCATTATTTTCCATAATGTCATGATGAAAATTTAACATTCATATATTTTAGATTCATTGCACACTAACTGAAATATTTCAGGTCTTTTATTGTCTTAATACGGATGATTTTGGCATACAGCTCATGAAAACCCAAAATTCCTATCTCACAAAATTAGCATATTTCATCCGACCAATAAAAGAAAAGGGTTTTTAATACAAAAAACGTCAACCTTCAAATAATCATGTACAGTTATGCACTCAATACTTGGTCGGGAATCCTTTTGCAGAAATGACTGCTTCAATGCGGCGTGGCATGGAGGCAATCAGCCTGTGGCACTGCCTAGGTCTTATGGAGGGCCAGGATGCTTCGATAGCGGCCTTTAGCTCATCCAGAGTGTTGGGTCTTGAGTCTCTCAACGTTCTCTTCACAATATCCCACAGATTCTCTATGGGGTTCAGGTCAGGAGAGTTGGCAGGCCAATTGAGCTCAGTGATACCATGGTCAGTAAACCATTTACCAGTGGTTTTGGCACTGTGAGCAGGTGCCAGGTCGTGCTGAAAAATGAAATCTTCATCTCCATAAAGCTTTTCAGCAGATGGAAGCATGAAGTGCTCCAAAATCTCCTGATAGCTAGCTGCATTGACCCTGCCCTTGATAAAACACAGTGGACCAACACCAGCAGCTGACATGGTACCCCAGACCATCACTAACTGTGGGTACTTGACACTGGACTTCTGGCATTTTGGCATTTCCTTCTCCCCAGTCTTCCTC
Organism: Girardinichthys multiradiatus; assembly: GCF_021462225.1. Lineage (NCBI taxonomy): Eukaryota > Metazoa > Chordata > Actinopteri > Cyprinodontiformes > Goodeidae > Girardinichthys > Girardinichthys multiradiatus. Next base: position 14,182,764 of record NC_061797.1, read on the forward strand.
CAGACTCTGACACCTTGATTTCCGAATGACATGCAGAATTTGCTTTCATCCGAAAAAAGTACTTTGGACCACTGAGCAACAGTCCAGTGCTGCTTCTCTGTAGCCCAGGTCTGGGGAATGCGGCACCTGTAGCCCATTTCCTGCACACGCCTGTGCACGGTGGCTCTGGATGTTTCTACTCCAGACTCAGTCTACTGCTTCCGCAGGTCCCCCAAGGTCTGGAATCGGCCCTTCTCCACAATCTTCCTCAGGGTCCGGTCACCTCTTCTCGTTGTGCAGCGTTTTCTGCCACACTTTTTCCTTCCCACAGACTTCCCACTGAGGTGCCTTGATACAGCACTCTGGGAACAGCCTATTCGTTCAGAAATTTCTTTCTGTGTCTTACCCTCTTGCTTGAGGGTGTCAATAGTGGCCTTCTGGACAGCAGTCAGGTCGGCAGTCTTACCCGTGATTGGGGTTTTGAGTGATGAACCAGGCTGGGAGTTTTAAAGGCCTCAGGAATCTTTTGCAGGTGTTTAGAGTTAACTCGTTGATTCAGATGATTAGGTTCATAGCTCGTTTAGAGACCCTTTTAATGATATGCTAATTTTGTGAGATAGGAATTTTGGGTTTTCATGAGCTGTATGCCAAAATCATCCGTATTAAGACAACAAAAGACCTGAAATATTTCAGTTAGTGTGCAATGAATCTAAAATATATGAATGTTAAATTTTCATCATGACATTATAGAAAATAATGAACTTTATCACAATATGCTAATTTTTTGAGAAGGACCTGTACACGGCCGGGCTGCTTTAGCCAAACCTTTGGTCACTCATGCCAATGCCAAACTTCGGTTTCAATGGTGCAAGGAGTACAAATCTTGGGCTGTGGACAATGTAAAACATGTATTGTTCTCTGATGAGTCCACCTGTACTGTTTTCCCCACATCCTGGAGCGTTACGGTGTGGAGAAGCCCCAAAGAAGCATACCACCCAGACTGTTGCATGCCCAGAGTGAAGCATTGGGGTGGATCAGTGATGGTTTGGGCTGCCATATTATGGCATTCCCTTGGCCCAATACTTGTGCTAGATGGGCGCGTCACTGCCAAGGACTACCGAACCATTCTTGAGGACCATGTGCATCCAATGGTTCAAACATTGTATCCTGAAGGCGGTGCCGTGTATCAGGATGACAATGCACCAATACACACAGCAAGACTGGTGAAAGATTGGTTTGATGAACATGAAAGTGAAGTTGAACATCTCCCATGGCCTGCACAGTCACCAGATCTAAATATTATTGAGCCACTTTGGGGTGTTTTGGAGGAGCGAGTCAGGAAACGTTTTCCTTCACCAGTATCACGTAGTGACCTGGCCACTATCCTGCAAGAAGAATGGCTTAAAATCCCTCTGACCACTGTGCAGGACTTGTATATGTCATTCCCAAGACGAATTGACGCTGTATTGGCCACAAAAGGAGGCCCTACACCATACTAATAAATTATTGTGGTCTAAAACCAGGAGTTTCGGTTTCATTGCCCAACCCCTGTATATTCTTGGTTTAAATATAGAACTGTTTTACAATAAATTGATAAGCATTATATGAAAATAACTTAGACATGATCAAGACTCAATCTCAAGACTTTCCAATTAGAAGCTTGCTGTCTTTACTAGTGGAACAACACAACCACACAATCTATAATTATACTGCACAGCAAATGAATAAATCCAGACTTTTCATGTGTTACTATGATTGTTTTAGATAACTAGTTAGTTTACTTTATGAAGAAGAAATAGGTCTATAAAAAAAGGAAAAAAAAGAAGATGATGAAGGTAATAAAATCCACAATGTCTCAAATTTACATAATGGCTAAAACACTAATAATTCCACACCTTAGAATAAAACCTAAGTGAGCCTATTTTATGATTTGCCAGAGATAAAATATTTTTTTTTTATTAGAGTCCATTATCCCAAACAACGGTACATGAGATTCTGCTATATCGCATAACATTAGGTACACCAACCCTAACAAACATTTGGTTTGTAGTGCTCCATCTTGGCAATTTAAGCAGCAACCTCATTCCATCACTGTTTGCTACGGTGAGTTTGTTGACACCATTGTACAGTTGCCTGATTTCTACGTCCGAGCAACAAGCGCTGCAAGGGCCTATTGTAATCGTTCGGTTTCTTATTATTATTCCGTGCCGTATTTGCGGGGCAATTCGTGGACTTTGTCATGCCCCAAAATGCATACAACTTTACCCAAAATTGTCCCCCAACGAATATTTTTTGTTATTTAATGTCGTCAACAGTGGGTGTGGCCAAATCTTTTGGCCACACACCTCAAACCGAGAAAGTCAAACTGTTAGTCGTAGAGATCTGAAATTTAGCACACTGGTAGAACTCCTCAAACCAAGAAAAAAAATCTCTTGGGGGTATGCCCTAAAATGAACAGGAAGTCGGCCATTTCAGATCAAAGTGTAATTTTAAAATGAATATAGTGCTCACCTAACTTAGTTTGCTTTTTTGTCAAAACAAATCAGATTTACTTATGTAGCACATATAAAATCAACTGACAATGAGCGAAGTGCTGAACACCAAAACACAAAATACAACAATAATTCAAAGTTAAATAGAATAAAAAAAAAAAAACAATGACAAGACAAAATAAAACTATAAGTCAAAAACTATAAGTTTTTTTTTTTTTCTTTTTCTTTTCTGTCTCTGTAACAATTGAAATAATCCCGAAGCAGTTTCTAATAAAGATTATTTTAAAAATATCAAGCAGAGCTTTAAAGCGTTAGCTGTAATGCTCCACTGCTCCATAAGTCAATCCTTATGCTGCATTAAAAGCAAGTGAGTACAAGTGTATTTTAGGAAGAGACTTGAAAACAATAGAAGTTGAAGACTGCATGATATGAAGGGAGAGCTGGTTTCACAGTTTAGGAGCTAAAACAGAAAAGACCCGATCACCTCTGTGGACCAGCCTTTACTTTGGAACAACTAGAAGCAAATGATCATAAAATCTAAGAGATCTAGAGAGCACATAGAGCTGCAGGAGGTCAGACAGGAATAATCCATAAAAATCAATTCTGAAACAAACAGATATTTTCTTGTTTTTTGTTTGTGTTAAGACACAAGCTGCAGTGTTCTGGACAAACTGAAGTGGTGAGAGGCTAGCCTGGCTTACACCAACAGAGAGTTACACCAATCCAATTGGAAGCTAATGAAAGCGTGATTCACTTGTTCAAAAATATCAAAAGATAAAAATGGTTTCATTTTAGATAAAGTCTCAGTTTCTACTACATAACTAATCTCTTGCTCAGTGTTAAAATTGTAATCATGAATCCTCCCCCTAGATCTTTTACATGAGATTCACAAACTGCTTCGGGCTACCCACATCTGGAGATAAAGAATCACTACGATTTCTACTGGGACGAAAAATTATAACTTTAGTTTGATTTTCATTGTAGTTTAGAAAATGTTACGCCATCCACGGTTTTACCTGAGAAGGACAGTCAAATTGTGGTTGTAGTGAAAACAGACGTCTCTGCTTCCACTGAAATTAGATCTGAGTGTCATCTGCATATAAATGAAATGAGCTGGTAGATTTTGTAGTTTAAAAAGCAGGAGAACAGCTGAGTCCCCTGAATCAGTAGTTAATAAAAGATCATTAAAAACATTTAAAGGGCAGTTTCAGTGATATGAAGGGTTTTATAACCAGACTGAAATATTTTAAGAATTTAGTGTGAATTTTAAAAGGCAGCTAAATAAGAACTTTTAACTGTTTTGAGATGGGCCTAAAATCTAAAAGAGCAGATGAATCAAGGTCAGGTTTCTTCAGGAAAGGCTGCACATCTACATTTTTAAAACAGACTGGAACAAAACTTGGACTAAGACTGCTGTTAAAAATATTAGACCCAACACATTTATAAATATTTTTTTAAATGAGCTGGAATATGATCATTTAGTCTAGAGGATGTCCTCATGTTAGCAACTACTTTCTCGATGTGGTTAAAATACTCAGTCTCTGTTGAACAACAGCAGAAGTTGTGATGGCGGTAAATGGTTTATGCGAAGGGTGAGAACTGAGTTATCTGAGGTTTTCAGTCTTATTAATAAAAACCTGCTAGAACTATTAATAGGTTTCAAAAGAGTCCTCAAGGCATGAAGATGGAGAACCGAGTTGATGATGAGATGATGGGATTTATTCTGAAATAACACCAGAAAGAAAATGAGCTTTTTCAGCTTTTTGATACCCAAAAAGACTCTCTTAACATAATAAAAGACCCTCGTAGTTTTTCTTTTTTTCCATTTTCATTCAGCCTTCCTACACTCTTGTCAGGCAGAACAAATTGTGTAATTAAACCAAGGTTGAGACTTTGGTTTAGGTCTCACGTTCCTAAAAGGACCAACAACTTCGAGAACCACTTGACATTTAAGATAAAAATTAGAGGTGATCACCTAAGTATTAAAACTAGTAGGATGCTCTAAAACCTTGTATAAAAAGTATGACGAAGTGTCGGAATCAAAGGTTTCAAACACAACAAGACAGTGATGAGAAAACACTACATCACACACTTCAATGTTTAAAATCGGTAAACCAAAAGACAACACAAGGTCCAGAGTGTGTTGGACCCGACACAGAGAGAACATGATTAAAAATGTCTGAAAGATTAAGAAAGTTGTTGACTAATTACACACACAACAATGTGAAAGTCACCAAAAGTTAAAACATGATACTTGGCATAATTCCAGCCAAAAAAGCCTGAAAGGTCCCTGATAAAATCCTTGCTATATTTAGGTGGTCTGTAAATAACTGCACAAAGTGTCGGGCTGGAACGACCCAACTCAAACATCAGAAGTTCAAAACTTGAATAAAAGTTAATTAAGAGTTGTTTACAGATGAAGCAATTCTTAATTGTGCACGGAGTGAATATCTTATCAACGCTTTACTGTTTACATTAAAGATTATGCCACTTTACTTTTATTTCAGACATTTATTCTCACCAGAAACACTTGACATGTTCGATATTTAGTACACATTATCTCCTACATCCATCTTTTATGTAAAAAAAAAAAATCCCAGGCCTCTGTGTAAATATAAATCCAATGCAAACATAAATGTTAGCATGTTGATAACACAGTGTCCTTGTAAAATGTTTTTGACTTTTTTGTTATCTTTGGTCTTGACCCCTTGGACTAGATATTACCTTCAATTTCTTGTTTATACTAAATGAAGAAACAAAGAGTTTACTAGGTGCTTGTAACTTTTTAACACAACTTAAGAAAAAAAAACTAAACTATCTCTTTTACAATTTCATCACCGCTTTGCTCAAGAGACTACAAGAAAAATTAGTTCACAACAACCCTCCATCTCCCTTTCTCTCTCTTTCTTTTTTGTTTGCACTGGAAATGAGAGAAGAAGCCAAATTAAACCACAAAGCAGAACACTGCTGAAATAAGAAAAAGCTGGAACCAGGACACACAGAGTGAATATTTAGAGCAATATACATATTTTAGCATACAATTTAGTGCAATTCCAGGTCAAAGTGGAATGAGGCAGCATCTAAAAGGAAGTAATTAATAACTACAGGAGGATAGTGCCAAGTGTGCACTGTTTATGTGCTATATTTTCTGAAAGATAGATCTTTAATTTTAGGACACATTCTCTTTTGTTTGTACCCCCTTATTCTCCATGTCCTATTCTTATCATGCTGCTTTTGACATCAAACTTACCTAAATATATGGGGACGTGCCTTTGGTTCTAGGATATAATGTCAAAGACACAGAGATGTCGGCACACAAGAAATTGGCAGAGCAAATAAGGGTTGGAAAGGGTGGAATAAGGGTAAATCATGAGAGAGCAGATGGAGAAGAAGGGAGTTTCAGAGTGCTTCATAATACAGTGACAACTGCACATCTGAGAGAAGCAAAGTACATGTCCACTTACAATCTGCAGCAAACTGCCAGCTAGCGGTCACCTCACAGACGTCTGGCCAAACCCATTTATTAACCCAACAACAACTGGCCGCTTTCCAGCTCAAATACTTACTGCTACATCGTGCTTGTGTTGCAGGAGGGCAGGGCAGCTCAGCTTGGTACAAATAAATTCTTTTTCTACTTACATACAGCTCAAGTCTGACAATAATCCATGAACGGCCACACCTACTATTGCTATAACATGCTATAATTTCTAAAGAGAAACGAATGGACTGGTTCTAAAAATTTAAATGTACAAACTGAGAAAGCATGTTTAATTTTAGTAAGCTTATCCCATTCACCTCTCATGCAATCACACGCTCTTGCACACAAACACACCTTAACCGCCAAATCCTGCTGATGTTGCAGATTGAGGGTGCATCTACATAATACACAGAAACTAATTTCCTTGTCTCCTTCTGTTCTTCAGTTCCAAGATGATGGAAATGTTCATTGCTGTTGTCCTGAACGCAGCATTATCATCTTGGATTTATGCTTGTAGCTTGTATCAAATTAATTGTGCATGGAGTGAGTAGGGGCGAGAGAATATCTCATAGAAATGGATTTCCCTATGTCATCAAACAATAGCAAGTAAAACTGAATTCCTTGTTTTCTTCTCCTTCATGCAAACAAATTACACACAGCTGCATCCTCTTCTGGAACACTAACACGGGTGCAAAATGGGGCACAGTGTTTCATAATATCTGACATCTGGTTTTGGTACTCTTGAATAAAAAAGGGTAAGACTGTATATAGAGATGGCTTAAAGAAGTCAATATACAGTATAATAGGATTGCTGCGTTGCGACCATTCCATTGCTTTTAGAGATTCCAGAAAGTGAAACATTTTCAAAGAATTATTGAAATGAATCAGGTTCTCTTTAATTATTAATAAAAATCGAAACATTAAGGTACAAAAAGCATAAACAAATGCAAAACTTGTTTATAGATTGCACAAGTGGACAGCTGTTAGCGTGCAATTTTATGCACACACCTTATAATTTTATCAAATCCTTTAAAAATACATGCCATAACATTGTTAGGTATTTAACAAGTTCCCTAAACTGAATTATGGTAATAAATTTAGGCTAGCTATTATATTGGGTTGTCACTGAGTATAACACTAAGATTTCCACATCTGTGAGCAGTCACAAAATATTAACCTGCTTGTTTTAGATTCAACTAAAATACTGAGCATGTAGGATAAAAGTCAGAAAAAAAAACATTGAAAGATACGCGTGTCTTTCTCCAACTGTATGCCTACAGATACATGCTCTCACTTTCTCTATTACCTTTCCTTAATATATCTCCCATTTATCAGTGATGGCTAGCCACCCTGGCTCAGATAGGTCTTCACTGTATTACTGCCACAACCATGTTTTTTACCAAACTGGAAAAAGGGTTGGAATGTGGTGTTTTTGTTTCCACAAAGGTTGCACACTCACTGAATTTAAAACTGCTTTAATTTTGTGATCTTTCACAGACCTGGGTTCATTTTTTAATCTAGCACAGAGGACCTAAGGTATTCTACAAAGTCTTTCACATTGCTGCAAGGCAGTTTCGTTGACTGTCATTTACAAAATGTCAGCAGATCTGTGAGGTATGCACATTGTTTAAGCATATCACTCCAAGGTCTCAGCAGTTTCAGTTGGATTCAGATTAGAACTTTGATCATTGCTACATCTTGATTCTTTTCTCATTATTAAGTCATTCGACTGTAGATTAGCTGTTGTGTTTGGAATCATCGTCCTGTTGATGACCCATTTGTGGCAATGAGTACGTGGAGTACAGAATTCAGATGAGTACAGATGAATTCATGGTCAATTCAATAATTAAGAGTTATCCAGGTCCTGTGGCTGAAAAACAAGCCCAAATCATCACCCTTCCACCACCATGCTTTACAGTTGGTCTGAGTTGCTTGTACTCCATTGGTATTCTAATTTGATCTTTTTTGGAAGGAGAAAGAATAGTTTCACGTTTTTTCTTAACCCTTAATAGTTAAATGATTTTTTTTTCTTATTGTACTGTTAAAAAGTTGGACATTTAACATTAAAACAGGCTCATAGAGTCTAAGTTTAAGTTTTTTTGTACATTTTTTGTGTGAATTTGCTAGGATATTTAAACCTGGAGAGAATAGCAACTGATTTTATATTGAACGATCTCTCGCACTGTAAAATAGTGAACGTTAAATTGTTTTGGAACAGGCTTATAACCTTTCTGAAGAATTGCTTCTCTATGGTCACATAGAGAAGTGAATACATTGCTGATCTCTTTCCTTTTTGGGATTAGGTCAACACACATCCCTATGCTGCAGACCATCAAACCTCCAAAACTGTCACTTTCATAAAGGTGGTCACAGTTGATGATGAGTTATACACGTTTATCTAGCAGCTACTGGCTACTTCTTTTGTTGTGCAATCCTATTAAAGTAACTTCACCCCAGTTGTTGTTCCCCTCTTTTGAACTGTTTATGTTTTATAGATTATCTCATCTATGGTAAATTTACCATTATCTTACCGGTGATGATATATACCAATCAGGCAATACCTAATGACCATTCACCGGCAAAGGGAAAGAAACTCAGATTTTCTCTTCATCATGGCATCTACAGATAGGACCTTTTTTAGGCGTCAGGTAAACATTTTGTTCTCAAAGTTGATGTGCTAGAAGCTGGATAACTGGACAAGTGTAAGAATTTTATCGATTTTGACATGGACACCATTCTGATGTTTACATGATCAGATCATTTCAAAACTGCAGCTCTTGTGGAGTATGCTGTTCTGCAGTGTGCAGTATTTGTCAAAAGTTAAGGAAGAGACAGTGGTGAACCTGTGACACTGGGCCCAAGGGGAACACATGGAGACCAAAGGCTGGCTTATTTGGTTTGATTCTAGCTCGAATTGCTGGAGACGTTATTACTGGTACCAGTCAGTATACACAGGGCTGCAAAACTGCGGACAACTATGGGTACCCATGCTGACCCTTGTCCACCTCTGAAAGTACAAACACTGTGCATGTCAGCATCAGAATGTGACAATGGAGAAATGATGAAGGTTGTATGATGCTTAATGACCTGTTTGGCAACCTTAGGTCCTACCCTCATGAGCATGTTACTTTGAAAAACACCACCTAACTGAGCATTCTTGCCAACTATGTAGACCCTAAAGTGGTTTGAGGCACAAAACAATGAGTTTAAAAAGCTTGCCTCCAAATCAGATATTAGTCTAATCAAGGATTTATACACCAGTAAAGGCCCCATCCAACACAAGACTTTAAGGGTCAACTGCTGACATCTTGGTGAGAGATAATTCCACAATTCCAGGGTTCTAGTAATGTTTAACCTGATCATTGTGGTTTTAACATGCATTACTAGAAAACCTAAACCGAAGTTGGTTAAAGATTAACTAAATGCTTCAAATTCAGTACATCCTCTGTACCTACACCGGTGGTGTTCCAAGAGAATGTTATAAAATATGAAAACTTAGATTTTGTGTTATCTTGAACACAATAAAAAAGGAGCAATTACTGTGTGCAAAGTTTAATTATTTATCTTGCTATTTATTTGCTTATTAGACATTAATCATCAGCCAATTAAAGTCTGATAAATACAACTGCTACACTCTGGACCAATATGATGTTTTTTTATTGTCATTGCATTCCAAAAAAAAAATGTAAAATAGCTTATTTAAACTTTGCATGGATCCATGGATAATATAAAAAAAATCATTTAGAATACCTTTTTCATTTCTTTTGTTTTTTATGTACAGTAGTTTGGATTAAACTAGCAAAAATCAGGTTTGATGACCTGTTTATATGAACAAGGCTGTGAGATATATGAAGCCCAAGCTGAGTGGCCTTAAAATGGGAAACAAACAACACTCGTGTGTTCAGGATCAAAAGAGTCAAGACCGTCTAAAGGCTTCATAAAGTTTTTATATTGAGCTTTGACTGTACTATATGCTGCTTCGGTCAAGACATATTATAAGGTCACCTGTGAAAGATATGCCTAATAAAAGACAATGGCACAACAGCACTCATCCAATGAGAAGAATGACCAAGTCATCATGAAGGGTCAAACAGTGGGGAAATAAAAGGGAGGAAACGGAAGAGAATCCCACATTCATGAGCCCGGAAAAAGAAAGAGGTTGACAGTAAACCCTGTAAATCTATTTGGTTTTTTTAGACATGGATGGAGAACAGAACTGACAATAGCTTGAGGGACCAGTGCTCCATGGAGTGAATATCAGAGCAGAGGAGAGGAAAAATCAGAATGTGTCACCTAGTGGGAGGAGGCACCAAGGCAGGATCTGTCAGAACTGTGCTGCTGTCTGCAGATTAGATCTGCAGCTATTTAAAGAGGGCGAGCATGACAAAACCCTCAGCCGCCACTCTGGCATTATTGGCAGACATCACCTTGTGTCAAGAAAAAAAAATCTGATGCATGAATTACAGCTACAGAGGAGACTTGGAAAATGTTTCTTCTGCTGTCACTGACCTCCCCAAGCACACTCAGCAACTGTGAAAATTTAACACATACAATCCAAGGTCACACTACAACAAATTTGTGGGATGTTATTGTAAGGGCTATTGTTGGCTCTATGAATAAAACGTTATAGCTTCTATGTTAGGTGCACAAGCTTCCTTTTAAATAATCACTGTTTGCCATCAGGATGGAAGCAACACGAGCTGGTCTGGCAGTCTGTTTGACTTGGTGTGTTGTGTACACAAAATGTATCAGTTGTGTCTGTATAGCAGCGTGTTTTTAGTTGAAAAATTGGTGATTGATGCTTATGTTCTATTGGTGAAGGCGTATCTGCTATAACCTATGAGTTTGGCAGTACGTACAAGAGGGTATGTGCTGTAGCTTTGTGTGAGTGTTTGTCCCTGTGTGCTTGATTATTGTGCTGTGTGTTTCTGTATTCTTTCCTCCTAGGCTTGATTGATTGGACAGGAAGCTATTGGTGATTCTATTACCTGCTCTATGTTTACATCACATCCACTCTGTGATGTTTCTTTACTGAAATAAAGTGATAGCATAGTCATGTTGGCCTCCGAACATGAGCCACAGATGATGACGCTATGTGTGTTAACCAGGCCGCGAGGCTTCATTTAGCCAGTGATACCTTCTCCAGTCCTGTCCCTCCTGCTTTCTTGCTCCAGGCTGCAGAAGACTGTGTCTCCAATACAGACTGAGTCATTCTCAGCAGTCAGTTATCTCTACATCCATCCCCCACATTTCACCACTCTTTTTTATGTCATCAATCAAAGTTCAGCTACCACAGAGAGGGGGAGAGAGCGAGAGATGGAGAAACTCTGAAAGGTGTCAAACGAATAGCCATCTAAGGACACACACTCACAGGTTGGCACTGCACTTACGCAAAGATTCAGAATCCATTGATTATTAATGTAGCCCCTTTCAAATGTTCCCAGGAACCTTGTAAAGCAGCGTGCGAACAGAAGTGTAGACTTTGCATGGGAAGGTGCTCTGTTTCAGATGCTGGTCTTTGCATTGTTGCACCTGCAAAAAGGCACCACATTAGGTCCTAGGGATTTACCAGCAGACTGATCATATTTAGAAGTGTGTCAGTCTTAAATATGGTGGAAAAAAAAGACAGCTCAGTCAAAGATACTCACAAATACAAGTTGGCCAGCATACCTACTTCAACCAACCAATTACATGTCATTTTTCACCTCGCACTTTGTGCTTGCAGCCAAAGCCCATATACTAACCATACTTGGCTGATGAATGTACTTTACATGGAACAATACATCCCTTTTCAACCTTATTTCTAACTCCTGTCAACAGCTCGGCACAATGGACCTACTATTTATGGACAACTAATTTAAGGCGTAAAGTTAAAGATGATGAGAAGGCAGAAAAGGATGGAAAATTGCCTCTCTATTTCTTTACCTTCACCATACATTGCTTATTTGTCTCTAGTAACTGGCTTTTTTAATGTCGTTTGAGAATGCTGGTAAGCAACCTTGTTAAGCATTTTTTTAAACAAGACAGCAAAGCAGAATGCAGCAGACAGGATAAAATCTGATGGATGAGTGATGACTGTTACAATCCAGCAACATTTCTGGGTCGCTACTCATTTACTTGCTCTAAACTGTGTGAGCTTGACAGACCAGACTGATCCATTTTGAAATTGCACTTACTTCTCTGTCACTGGGCAGACCTTTGCAAAGGTCTTCTCAAACACAAATAAGGTAGAGTATACATTGCACAGCACTTTTTGCCACATTTTGCCATGTTAAAACCAGAAACCTCAATGTATTTTATTAATATTTTAAGTGTTAGGTCAAAAAAATGCAGAGCTTAATTGTGAACCATAAGGAAAAGGATACACAGTTTTAAAATTTTTTTGCAGTGTAAATAGGTGATGTGCACATACATTTAACCACAAAACTATCCAAACTCCACTCCAAAAAATGTATATTATTCCCAGTTAGAAGACTGGGAGTAAGTGAAAAGCTCACTGTAACCTAAATCTGCCAGAGGTATGAGTAGTTGTAGTCTCAAATGTATATATTCACCAACCTTAAATCTGGTATACAGGTCCTTCTCAAAAAATTAGCATATTGTGATAAAGTTCATTATTTTCCATAATGTCATGATGAAAATTTAACATTCATATATTTTAGATTCATTGCACACTAACTGAAATATTTCAGGTCTTTTATTGTCTTAATACGGATGATTTTGGCATACAGCTCATGAAAACCCAAAATTCCTATCTCACAAAATTATCATATCATTAAAAGGGTCTCTAAACGAGCTATGAACCTAATCATCTGAATCAACGAGTTAACTCTAAACACCTGCAAAAGATTCCTGAGGCCTTTAAAACTCCCAGCCTGGTTCATCACTCAAAACCCCAATCATGGGTAAGACTGCCGACCTGACTGCTGTCCAGAAGGCCACTATTGACACCCTCAAGCAAGAGGGTAAGACACAGAAAGAAATTTCTGAACGAATAGGCTGTTCCCAGAGTGCTGTATCAAGGCACCTCAGTGGGAAGTCTGTGGGAAGGAAAAAGTGTGGCAGAAAACTCTGCACAACGAGAAGAGGTGACCGGACCCTGAGGAAGATTGTGGAGAAGGGCTGATTCCAGACCTTGGGGGACCTGCGGAAGCAGTGGACTGAGTCTGGAGTAGAAACATTCAGAGCCACCGTGCACAGGCGTGTGCAGGAAATGGGCTACAGGTGCCGCATTCCCCAGGTCAAGCCACTTTTGAACCAGAAACAGCGGCAGAAGCGCCTGACCTGAGCTACAGAGAAGCAGCACTGGACTGTTGCTCAGTGGTCCAAAGTACTTTTTTCGGATGAAAGCAAATTCTGCATGTCATTCGGAAATCAAGGTGCCAGAGTCTGGAGGAAGACTTGGGAGAAGGAAATGCCAAAATGCCAGAAGTCCAGTGTCAAGTACCCACAGTCAGTGATGGTCTGGGGTGCCGTGTCAGCTGCTGGTGTTGGTCCACTGTGTTTTATCAAGGGCAGGGTCAATGCAGCTAGCTATCAGGAGATTTTGGAGCACTTCATGCTTCCATCTGCTGAAAAGCTTTATGGAGATGAAGATTTCATTTTTCAGCACGACCTGGCACCTGCTCACAGTGCCAAAACCACTGGTAAATGGTTTACTGACCATGGTATCACTGTGCTCAATTGGCCTGCCAACTCTCCTGACCTGAACCCCATAGAGAATCTGAGGGATATTGTGAAGAGAACGTTGAGAGACTCAAGACCCAACACTCTGGATGAGCTAAAGGCCGCTATCGAAGCATCCTGGGCCTCCATAAGACCTCAGCAGTGCCACAGGCTGATTGCCTCCATGCCACGCCGCATTGAAGCAGTCATTTCTGCAAAAGGATTCCCGACCAAGTATTGAGTGCATAACTGTACATGATTATTTGAAGGTTGACGTTTTTTGTATTAAAAACACTTTTCTTTTATCGGTCGGATGAAATATGCTAATTTTGTCAGATAGGAATTTTGGGTTTTCATGAGCTGTATGCCAAAATCATCCGTATTAAGACAATAAAAGACCTGAAACATTTCAGTTAGTGTGCAATGAATCTAAAATATATGAATGTTAAATTTTCATCATGACATTATGGAAAATAATGAACTTTATCACAATATGCTAATATTTTGAGAAGGACATGTACCTAAAAAAAAAAATCCAGAAATTACCTGATTTGTAAATAGGGTCAATCTGTTATTTTCAAAACTCGTGATTTTCAACGATTCCAAATAAGGAATGCTAAACATAATTTCACATAACAGAGCTACTCCGCTCTGGTGCCACCTTGAGAGGCGCAATTCGAGATTTGCACCTGGTTTGTAGATCAGCTTTTAGTTTTGTACATGCAAACCTTTGAAGATGAGGGCCTAAGGCGACTGTGGCGACAGAGTAGTTGTCTTGCAATCAGAAGGTTGTGGGTTCGATTCCAGCTTCCTCCTGCCATATGTTGATGTGCCCCTGGGCAAGGCACTTAACCTCAAGTTGCCTACCAATCTGTGTATTGGTGTATGAATGTGTGAGCGTTAGTGAGTGTGATTGGGTGAATGTGGTGCTAGTGTAAAGCACTTTGAGCGGTCTGTATGACTGGAAAAGCGCTATATAAGTTCAGTCCATTTACCATGTGTGTAACACTGTATGTTACCCTGAAAGCACAATTCACACTTTGAAATATAGTGTTGCCAGGATTATACTCAGGTTCAGAAGGTACAAGAGAGGTGGTCAGAGTTCATGGGAGGATAGATGAGGCTAAATATATATCTGGAAAACATGTTAGAGGCTGCCAGAGACTTGATACTGGGATAGATCTTCATTGTTTAACAGGACAACAAAAATAAACAAACAGCCACAATGCAATGGTTTGCATCAAACCATTTTTATGTATAATAAGTGTTTTAAAGTTTAAACAATAATGGGAAAAATATTCCTTCCTCTAGATGTGCAGAATTAACAGAGACACAACCGGGGCTGGACGAAGACCAAAAACTGAGCCTGGCATTTTTGGTCATGGCGGGCCACCATGATTAGTAATATGATATGTGGAGACACATGACATACCACAGGATATATGCACACATTGTGTTGTGTTAAAATAAAAAATAAAGCACAGTAGCCTACAAGGAAGAGAGTAACCTTGTTAAACCATGTTAAATGTCCTACAGAAAGGCAAAATATCCATGTTGAATAACATGGTGGCACATTAGAGTAGGAAAAAATCAAAAAGAGAATGTTTGAGAGAAAAACGAAATGTAGAGCACATCACCCCAGTTTTAAAGCCCTTAAATTGGCACCCTGTATCTCAGAGAATAGACTTTAAAATACTCTGCTAGTTTATAAATTAATGAATGGCAGATTTGCTGTCAGTGTATCAACCTCCCAAACTACTCAGGACTTCAGGTTCCGGTCTTCTCTACATCCCCAGAACCAGTACCAAAAATACAGAAGAATGTACAAGGGGACTGAATGTACCTGACTTGATATCGGTCTGTTTTTATTCTATTTAATTGATTTTGTAAAGTGCCTTGAGACAACATGTTGTGATTTGGTGCCATATAAATAAACTTAACTGAAATTCCCAGAAGATTAAAAGTGTTGAAACTCTGAGTTCTTTAAAACAGGGCTAAAAACTCATTTGTTTAAAGTTTCCTTTAATAGCAAATAATAGCTTATTTTGTACTTACACCTGCCGACACAAAAGCTGCATGGACCTTGGTGCTCTGCAGGAGACAGAGGTGAGGTTAGACAGATTTATCTGATAGTGCACAAACTGATTTTTAATGGGTCTTCAGATTTTGATCAGGAGTGTATATATTACCAATTGCCTGATTTTGCTTTTATTCAATCATATATATATTTTTTTTTTTCAGTCTTCAAAATACCAGAATTTGCAAATAACTTTATATTTTTGTCTGTCTGATTGCATAATTATAAATATTAAATCAGATGTTATGATCAAGCAGTTACTCAATACTTGAGTAACTTTTTTACCAAATACGTTTTTTGTTGAAGTAGTACGATCTTTTATGATTGAAATTTCAGTACCAATTTTGGGTATTTTACCCACCTCTGCATCATAATGACAAAATCAACAACTTTAGGCTAAGCTTAAATAGCACTGTAAATTGGATTACTCAGTAATATTGTAAAACCGCAAATGTAGGCAAATCTCTCTCTCACTTTGCTCCCCACACATATAGCTACAACAGCCCTCTGCCTGCATGAAACATCTGTATTTGGTATTAAATTGTACATAATGGTGACACATGCTATCAAATTTCTCATTATGAGATGAAACATTTGGTTTTTTTATTGTTAATTCATTCTGCTAGTTCTAACATTTTCTGCTACATCTTAGCGGGCTGTTAGTAGCTAACATGACCTCCTCTTTCAATCACCCCTGCTATGTCTAGTCTCCTCACTGTCCCGCAGTCTTAAACTAGAGGCTGGCTTGACTGCAGTCTTAAAGGCTACATATTCCTCTGTGCTACAGGTATGTGTCACCCCAACAGGCTGTGCATTTCTGGTCCCAAACATGTTGGTAATTGCAGATTTTGTATACCATTGCAGACACACGAACGATAAAATTTATTACTTACCATTTTATTTATACTTTGTTTTGTTTTATTTATCATTAATTAATTGATCAGTTAATTAATACATTATTTTATTATTTAAATATTAATTTTTCAATAACAAATGTGGCACGGCCCACTGGGCATCCCCCGCTACGGCCGAAGGCCAGTTCAGCCTTGGACACAACCCAAAAGACTTACAGTTGTAATTGCAGCAAAAGGTGGTTCTACAAGGTATTGACTCAGAGGATTGAAAACAAATGCACGCCACACATTTTAGGTTTTTATCTGCAAAAAAGAATTTGAAAACCATCTATCCTTTTCATCCCATTTCACATTTAGTTACTACTTTGTGTTCGTCTGTTACATAAAATCTTTATAAAAGGGAATTAAGTTTGTGGTGGTGATGTCACAAAATATGAAAATGTTTAATGGACATGAATATGTTTGCAAAGCACTGTATGTGTTTGTGGTGTGCATCACAGGACAATCATCAACTCTCCTTTTATACTTAGCACAAGAAAACCTAAAATAGAAGCAGCAGGGCTTTATTTGTTCACTTAAACACAGTCAGTGTTAACCCGATTTTTTTTTCCTAGTTTCTTTATCAGGCTCCTCTTGCCGCAAGTGCTTATGTGACTGAGATAACACCACCGCGTTTGCCTGCCAACTCTGCTGCCTACAATTGTCAAGAGACGTACACACTTTAGGACACAAATCAAGAGATTTGTTGGAAGAAAAAATATGCAGCGATATTGCTCCACAAGGAGTGTATATGTATTCTTTGCAGGTTCCAGGCAAGTAATCAATATCTTCTGGAACTTATGAGGGGTCTTTCAATATGTAATTAAAGGAGCTGATCCGGGAACATTGACTAATTGTTCTCCTAGCGACATGGCTGAGGAAATCTATCCTAAATATCAAGAGAGAGAAAAAACAAGTTGTTTCACTTTTTGAATCTGAAAACTGAGCCAAAACATCTGGATTGGGATGATTCATTTCCACTCTGTAAGGTTGCATTTGTCATAGGAATTGTGTTAAAGTTAAAACTTCCTCTGAGACAATGAAACCTTGGTTGAAGCCGTAAAGGAAATGAGGTGATGCACGTACAAGTAAATACAGAGAAAGCTTGCAGAAGGAACATGTTTTTTTAAAGTTCTTGCATGGTCAGGCTTAATTCTATGATATTTTAGCACTGCAATCAAATACATGCTTTGTTGTGTTGGTTTTAAATGCATATAAATATGCATCAAATGGAAGAGAGGCTTGCAGGTGCACGTTTGTGCTCTGTTCAGGCTTCCGATATAATTTCATGAACTGGGGAATGGAAGTTCAATAATGTAATACCGATGAAGTGAATTCAGCCTCCTACCCTCTGATATGAGACACTAATTGTTTCAATGAAAACACTCTCAATGATAGTCAACTGCCGACTCCCATAATCATCACAAATTCTGTCAATGCCGAAAAGATTCTGCTCTACAGCTCATCTCAATACATATGAGCTGGGGTCAAAATAGGAAAGAGTTCACATTATAATAAGGAAGGTTATCTCAGGGTTTGCCATCTCTGCAAGGTTTTGCAAAGAGCTAGATGAATATTCATTTCTGTTGTCAAAAAAGGCAGACAGGAAGATTCACACACTACGAGGGAAATTTGTTGACATCTGTCATCCAGATGATTGACTGCCTGGAGGTAGTTCTTCAGTTCACTACGTTTTGGTTGCTTTTGTACGTGATGAGAGGCGTGGGTGGGTGGACATCAGAGCGTCTTTAAATAGCCGACCAGCAATATGGCGAGGAAGGCAGGTATATGTGGCTGCCAGATGGTGCCTTGTGGGGAATGTCTCCTGGTGATTTTGTTTGCAAATAGCTCTCTGTAAAGTCACCGGCTCCTCTCCTCAGACTTGCCTGCTGTTATAAGCAGAGCTTTAGGAACTGCCATATCTGATAAAGGTGCTGTTGACTCAAAGATGTCCTGCCGCTTGCCGGAGAGAGAGTGAAAGTGACGCACTGTGACAGGTTTTGTCACTCGCTGAGGCGACCGCCCTGCAGATTGTCACAGATAGAAATGCCAGGACCCTAGAAGCAATGACAAATTGTTTTGAGAGAAAGAAATAAGGGAGTTGGTGATTCCAATATCTCTGGCCTACTTTAGCACAGTGGTGGTAAAGAAGGGGAGCTCACCATTTACTCAGGAGCTTAGTTTCCACTTCCCATCACGATATGTGTGGGTGTTGCGACCTTTTGTACACAGGGCCCTATCTGCAGGCAGAAATACCTAAAGAAAGAAAAACCAGCCAGCCACAATAAAAATAAACCTGCTTCAATAGACAGACACACAGTGTTTGAAATATGTCTGTATAATCCTATAATTATCTTTAGAGGTTGTTTGACTCTAAAGATATGCAGGGCACTACAGAAGTATTCATGGCTCTTAAAATCTGCATTTTGCCACATTACAACCACAAACTTGCATTGGATTTCATTTGGACTAGATAATAGACTATAACAAAATAATGTAGGATTTTGAAGTGGTAAGAAAATAACACAGGATTTTCATTTTTTGCAATTAAAAATGTGAATCTCTTGGTGTAGACATTGCACTGCAATTGCAGTGGCAAAATTACCCAGTCTTCCCTGTAGAATAGTTTAAGCTTATGTCAGTTGGACAAATAACATCTTTAAAGATCAGTTTCAAATCTTTCCACAGATTCTCACCTGATTTTAGGTCAGGCCATTGACTGGGCCAGTGAACGTCCACCCTGGTCTCAATTATTTACAGCTTCTAACAGGTTCCCTATCCCTAACCAATTTCGTTGTCCCTTGTAAAGAAAAATATCCCCACAGCATGATGCTGCCACTATCAGGTTACACAGTAAACATTGTGTTTGTGGTGATGTGCAATGTTTGTTTTCCACTACACACAACATTATAGATGGACATCAAAAACTTCAGTTTTGTCACAAAATCTGACCAGAACACCTTCTTCCACATGTTTGCTGCATCACCTACATGACTTTGGCAAACAGTTAATGATTATTGGTATGGGTTTACTTCCCATCACATAGTTATGAGGACCAGATTTGTGCACAACTAAAAATTGTCCTTTGAACAGAATCTCCCACCTTAGCTGTGGACCTCTGCAGATCCTCCAGAGTTACCATGGGCTTCATGGCTGCTTCTGGTTAATGTTCTTCCTGTTATGTAATGCCATATTATTTCCATCTTTGGAATAATGATTAAACATTGCTCTGTCAGATGATAAAGCTTGGGAAACAAACCCTGCTTCAAAAATCATTCCTAACCTCTCTGGAATTTTCCTTGGTCTTTATGATGCTGTTTGTTCAATAAAATTCACCAACAAACCTATGAGTTTGCAACTTATATCAAGTTATACACAGTTGGGTACCAAAGCAAAATGAGCAATG
Organism: Girardinichthys multiradiatus; assembly: GCF_021462225.1. Lineage (NCBI taxonomy): Eukaryota > Metazoa > Chordata > Actinopteri > Cyprinodontiformes > Goodeidae > Girardinichthys > Girardinichthys multiradiatus. The sequence goes on from NC_061797.1 coordinate 14,202,754, forward strand.
ATGTACATGCCACACTGCTCAGGTTTTTATTTCCTAATAGTTTGAAAAATTCATTACTTTATGTGCATCTTTTTGATGGTGTACTACATAAAATCATTATAAAACACATTGAAGTCTGTGTTTATAATGGGACATTGTGTGAAGTTCAAGTGAAACCAATATTTTGCAAGCCACTGTATACATCTTAATATAATTATAGATTAAATCTGTTATATACAGGAGTTGGACAATGAAACTGAAACACCTGTCATTTTAGTGTGGGAGGTTTCATGGCTAAATTGGACCAGCCTGGTAGCCAGTCTTCATTGATTGCACATTGCACCAGTAGCAGCAGAGTGTGAAGGTTCAATTAGCAGGGTAAGAGCACAGTTTTGCTCAAAATATTGAAATGCACACAACATTATGGGTGACATACCAGAGTTCAAAAGAGGATAAATTGTTGGTGCACGTCTTGCTGGCGCATCTGTGACCAAGACAGCAAGTCTTTGTGATGTATCAAGAGTCACGGTATCCAGGGTAATGTCAGCATACCACCAAGAAGGACGAACCACATCCAACAGGATTAACTGTGGTGTCTGAAAGGGATGTTCGGGTGCTAACCCGAATTGTATCCAAAAAACATAAAACCACGGCTGCCCAAATCACGGCAGAATTAAATGTGCACCTCAACTCTCCTGTTTCCACCAGAACTGTCCGTCAGGAACTCCACAGGGTCAGTATACACGGCCGGGCTGCTATAGCCAAACCTTTGGTCACTCATGCCAATGCCAAACGTCGGTTTCAATGGTGCAAGGAGCACAAATCTTGGGCTGTGGACAATGTGAAACATGTATTGTTCTCTGATGAGTCCACCTGTACTGTTTTCCCCACATCCTGGAGAGTTATGGTGTGGAGAAGCCCCAAAGAAGCATACCACCCAAACTGTTGCATGCCCAGAGTGAAGCATGGGGGTGGATCAGTGATGGTTTGGGCTGCCATATCATGGCATTCCCTTGGCCCAATACTTGTGCTAGATGGGCGCGTCACTGCCAAGGACTACCGAACCATTCTTGAGGACCATGTGCATCCAATGGTTCAAACATTGTATCCTGAAGGCGGTGCCGTGTATCAGGATGACAATGCACCAATACACACAGCAAGACTGGTGAAAGATTGGTTTGATGAACATGAAAGTGAAGTTGAACATCTCCCATGGCCTGAACAGTCACCAGATCTAAATATTATTGAGCCACTTTGGGGTGTTTTGGAGGAGCGAGTCAGGAAACGTTTTCCTCCACCAGTATCACGTAGTGACCTGGCCACTATCCTGCAAGAAGAATGGCTTAAAATCCCTCTGACCACTGTGCAGGACTTGTATATGTCATTCCCAAGATGAATTGACGCTGTATTGGCCGCAAAAGGAGGCCCTACACCATACTAATAAATTATTGTGGTCTAAAACCAGGTGTTTCAGTTTTATTGTCCAACCCCTGTATATTTACTGAACTTTTCCATGAAATTTACAGAATGTAAAAATCAAATAGTTATGTACACAACAAAATACATGAGTAAACAACCTTTCTTTTGTCACCAAGACAGCAAAATTTGATCTGATCTGCTTCACTGCATGAGAAGGAGTACAATGTTGTGAACATAACAGAAACTAGAGTTATTTCACACAGATATGGGCACGTTTTCTGGTTCATTAGTGCCAAACTCACTTGGCTCTGAGGGCTCAAACAAACATTGTATCAAGGAACAAATGTAATCTGCAATTATTTTTGATAGAACAGCCACAGGATTTCCATATGTTCACTACTTTTATTGCACCTATGTTCTTGCATCTGTGACAATGAGAAAGTGGCTCATTTAAAAACTTTTTTTTTTCTTTTAGAAAGATCACAGATTTACAGAGCCAGTATACCATAAATAGTGTAGATAATGACAAAAAAAAATCTCTTGAAAAACTAATAATTAAACTAAGTTCAGGGTAAGAAAAGCATATAGCTGTCAGGTATTATGGTTGGAAAACATTGGGTTTCTCACTGTTAGCATCGGATTATCGCAGACAGTCTAATGTAAAAGTTGAAAAGTGAAAATGCATGTTGTTGAAAAAAAACATTTTTTTAGCTTGATGAATTAGCCTTGCAAATATATTTTGCTGCTAATACAGTGGAAATATTTTGACAGCTCATTTTATCAAACTGTTCAACTCTGATAGCCTACAACATCTAGAAATCCCATCAGGGACCAGTTCTTGCTGCAATGCTAGACATGTCAAATTATTAAACCGAAGATTGACCAGGTGTCAGGGTATAGCTTTAAAAGAAAGTATTGTTTTGTCATGAAACGAAAACTAACACCTCTAGGGGGTTTATTTTTTTTATTAATATAATGAATGCTGAATGATTGGATGCAACTCCTGCTGAACAACTACCTTTGTAGCATTACCTTAGGTATAAATGCTTAAAGAAGGAAAAAAGACCTCCCACAGGACTAACTTTGTTGAGCATGTCACCCTCTGTCATATAGTTTATGAAACATAATGCTTTCAAAAACACGGGCTGGCTGATTGTCACAATGCACTGTAAGGCTAAGAAGTAAATTATTCCTGAGGTTTGACATGGCTCCTGTAAAGCTGCAAGCTGCACTGCGAAGGTTTAAATAAAAACAAATTACGTGAAGGAGTTGTTTTTTTCTCCTCCTCTGACCCACTGTGTTTTCACTCTGCTGTGGCAGATTGGGCTATATTTGTTGGGTAATGATATATGAGTTCACACACTATAAAAGAAAATGGAGCACTCTCGCATTAAGATAAGCACTCCAGGCAAAGAAAACCTAGAAATGCCAGTGGCATATTGATTGCATGCCCATTATTATTAGTTGGGTTGCTAGTACTCTCAGTACTGAACAAAGTCAGGCACCACTGGCCACAACAAAGTTTGGCAAATGAAAATAGATGGAAATACATTTTAGGTCCACTATAATGTATACTTATACAATTTCTGTAGTTCACTGGTCATCCTGAGATTTGGTCAGGGTACATATTAGCCTGAGATTGTTTTTTAAGTTTTCATTTGAAAAATTATTGTTTTCAGTATCACTATACTGACATTAGGTTGAGAATTTTATAATAACAACAAACTATAATTCCTATTCCTAACCCATTGGCCCGTGCCTTGCCTTTGACTTCCTACTCCGAACTGTTTTAGTCATTGGACTGATTCAGGGGGCAATAAATGGTGACACTAAATTGGGGTCTGCAACCTTTACAATCCAAGGAACTGTTGTTACCCTAAGTCCAGCTGTATGAACCTCGTTTAGAGCTGCAAACATTACATGTACATTTTGAAAAAATAAAATAAAATAATAATTTTTGATAACTATCTAGTATAGAAAAATGTATTTTAATTTTTATAGAACTGCCATTTTATTTCTAAATCAATGTTTTAAAATAAAGAAAAGCATAAAATGTTTTGGAAAAGTAGGATGATTACATTTTCCTCTTTGGGATGTTGATATTTGTTGGAATTTATGTAAAAAAAGCATTCAGTTTGCAAGCTAAAAAATTTGTCAAAATATTATTGATACATTAGGTGTCATTCTGTTGTGGAATTTCAATGCAATTCTCATGTGAAAGAAATGAAAAGTAAGATTACACTAGGACATTAAAAATCTCCCAGAATATGGTTGGTCTATGTGATGATTCTGAACATATCTTCTATGTATATGGAGCTGTTGGCCCTTTTGGAGGTTTTTTTTTTTTACCACAAAACTTCAGTGGCGCATTTGTAGTAGTTCATTCGGCTGGTGACTAGATACATGAATATTGGTGACTGCATGGAGGAGCCTGGTAACAGCAGTGACAGCTTACCGATGAAGTGTAAGGAGACCTGCATGGCTTATTCATTAGAGAATCTAAACAAGGAGTATCCACAGTGGCCTCTTTCCAAAGCTACAGCCCAGTCCCACCCACACTGAGCTGGTAGCACTCCAAGTAAGTTATTGTTACGCTTTGGCACAGTGGCTTCTATGCACATTGCATCACTCCACTGCTCTGGCAGCAACAGAAAGGATCTCACCAAGCAGCTTAAATGAATAATCAACTATTTCCGTGCCACTAGATAAATCACCATGATCAGGGTCCTTGCATAGAGAATATGGAATGCACTGAATACTTGGTGGAATAGTAGTCTCAGATGGGTATACACGCACACATTTCCAAATTGTGTAAAAGCTGGTTGAACAAAGGAAGGTAGGCTTTTCCAGCTGCAGTTGGAAAATGTAACAGTCAAGCTGCCAAGAGAAGTACCAGCAATGCATTTAGTGTTGAGGAAGGAGGAGGAGAAGGAAAGAGTAGATCAATGGCTGACAGGGTTTTTAAAATAGTCATAGTGCACCTCAAAAAAACAACTTCAGGCTTCATGAACTCAGCTCACAATTAACAGTAAAAAATACAGTTTTTAGATTTTCTCTGAATAAATTCTTCAGACTGACAGTGAGCCTGGTAAGAATTATTGTATAGATGCGTAGTGGTCCACAATTCTCCCATAAGCTGATGACAGTCAGCTAGTGTTTGCCTCTGGTCAGGAAAAAGGAAACTGATGATGGAGGAGAATGAACCTCCCATCTGTATGAATAAATACATGTATATATACACTCACCAGCCACTTTATTAGGTACACCTGTCCTGTACTGAGGCTACAATTCGCACAGACTCACCAAAATTGGACAATAGAAGATTGGAAAAACGTTGCCTGGTCTGATGAGTCTTGATTTCTGCTGTGACATTCGGACGGTAGGGTCAGAATTTGACGTCAACAACATGAAAGCATGGATCCATCCTGCCTTGTATCAACGGTTCAGGCTGGTGGTGGTGGTGTAATGATGTGGGGGATATTTTCTTGGCATACTTTGGGCTCCTTAGTACCAATTGAGCATCGTGTCAACGCCACAGCCTACCTGAGTATTGTTCCTGACCATGTCCATCCCTTTATGACCACAGTGTACCCATCTTCTGATGGTTACTTCCAGCAGGATAACGCGCCATGTCATAAAGCACAAATCATCTCAGACTAGTTTCTTGAACATGACAATGACTTCACTGTACTCAAATAGCCTCCACAGTCACCAGATCTCAATCCAATAGAGCACCTTTGGGATGTGATGGAACGGGAGATTCGTATCGTGGATGTGCAGCCGACAAATCTGCAGCATCTGTGTGATGCTATCATGTCAACATGGATCAAACGTTCTGAGGAATGTTTCCAGTACCTTCTTGAATCTATGCCATAAAGGATTAAGGCAGTTCTGAAGGCAAAAGGGGGTCCAACCCGGTACTAGCAAGGTGTACCTAATAAAGTGGCCGATGAGTGTAGATGCTTATGCGTATTCCACACTAGAGTTACGTTTTCAAGATTTGCAGCAATGCAGCCACAGTTTAATGGTCTTGGAGGTCCAAGAGAGTGTGCTCCTGTCTTATTCTAGTTTAATTTCTTAAACCTGACAGGCCCACCGTCGTGCCTGGTAGAGCAACGCCCATTTTTCGCCGTCTCTAAAACTAGATCAGACGACGCCAGGTTTTTTGTGTTTTCTTACGGTGTTGTTTCTTATTCCCAGCAGATTTATGTTACATGTCTGCTATTTCAACAATGTTTAACTAACTTTACTTTTGTAATTACTGTTGCATATGATGTATGTTGTGTAGCATCTGTAAACAACAATCACCCACCCCTGCTCCAGAACAAAGGCTGCCTGGTTGTGTGAATGATTCAAGGCTTGTTTGTTTTTAGTTTGATTCAGAATCAGGGTCACCATCAACTTTATTGGCCACGTTTGTGTGCAGAAACAAGGACTTTAACTTTGGTTTCCATAACCACAAAATGAAAAAACACTTTAGAGGGATAAAAGTGACAATGAGCAGCAGTCTATACAGGTGTTTCTGGAAGGGGAGTCTGGGGTATGCATTATTTATACAGTTTTTCATTGATAATTCTTTTTTGCAGATTTGCATACATAGTTTTTTTTTTCATAGAATATTCTTTTCTCACATTGGTTTACATAGTTTGTCATGGTTTATTCTTTTTTCAATACAATTCCTCCAGTTGGAGACAAAAGTATACAATTTAGTTTTGATTTTCTTCATTTAATTGATTTTACGCCGTGCAAAAGGGCACATTTTGATGAAATACAGGGTAATGACATGTCCAAAGGCTATGCCATATGCAGAAGGACTCCTACAATGGAAATCAGCATTTTTATTGGACCAGATTCCATTTTATAAGGCGGAAAAATACATTTGGCCCAATTATGGGACATTTGGCTAAATTGTGCCAAATTCCACGCTCCGCTTGACAATTTGCCCAGTAAAACATTTGTGGAACAAATGTGATTCAACTAATTCAATCCACATTTGCTGCAGTTATAGTCAATATGTTGATGAATACAACCTGCAGCTTCTTCTAGATTTTCAAAAGGATTTTCATGGTGTTTTGCAATGTTCACTTAATAAAAAAATTTGGCGGGGTTCAAGATTTTTTATTTATTTGTTGTTTCATCACAAATAAATCCAACCCAGTAACAATTGCATTAGTGGTTCCACTGGAAAACATTTTTTTCTTACCTTTATACAGGTACCCAAAGTTTGCATTTAGACCATATAACTGTGGAGCTATACTTGATTTAGTTTGTTGCGTATTTCTTAGGTGGAAATTGTTTCTAAAACCCTGTGGGCTAAAGAGGTCAAAGGGGTCCCTTCAGGCATTACTACATGACTTCGTCTGTCTTACATTGATCAAATATACCTTATGCCATCCCATAAATCGGTTTATATGATACCAATGTACTTCTGAGTAGAATAAATAGCAGCATTGTTAAATATTACAAAGCCATTGCAGAAAATAAAGCTTTATAGGGCAATAAAAGAAAGAATAAAATACAGAAATAAATAAAGAAAAATAAAATACTAATTAAATAAAATACTCAGTGTCTGGTACATATGCTGGTGCATGGAGGCAAGCTGCTAATATGGTTGGTAGAACTTGACAAGTTCAAGCCCTACGTCATTGAGTACATTTTGTTCCTGTTGGTTGCTCCTGCTGTTGGACCTGCGTTTGGGGATGCAAAAATAGGAGTTTATATGTTAAATTCTGGAAGGAAGAAGCTCTAAGCTTCAAATTAGGGGGATTGAAAGGCTCCATTTTTAAAACCTTGGCATAGGTTAATACCTACTTATCTTCTATGCACGCCTGCTCGTGTATAAAAGATTAGATAATTTTGTTTGAAGTACATCATTCTTTTTCACAGCTTACATTCCTAGGCTACAGGAACTTGAACCTTAATTCACTTTTGAACAACAAATCTAGATGCTGCACACAATGCTGTTTTCTTTCTCTTTTTTTTTTTATGTTTTTAACAAGTGATAGTAAGGAGTCTATGCTAAACCAGAGAAATTATTACTTTCCAACAACATTTGTGTGTGTGCATGCGTGCGTGCGTGCGTGCGTGCGTGCGTGCGTGTGTGTGTATGTGAGTGTGTTAGCAGCTGCTGTGACTCACTGACATGTGAGACAGTTATGTCAACAGCTGAAAACAGTCCAGGAGCTGTCAAGAATGATACCTGCATGATTAACAGCAAGCTGCATAGCAGAGTCGTCAATTTTCACACAACCATACATGACAGACAGAAAGATGGCATATTCACCTCTGCCGTCCAGCTCAACACTAACCAAGGTGGTAGATTCAACTGTATTTTCTCACTGGGAAAAAAAAAGGTATGATCTTTTCAGATGATAATAACCCTCAGAGTAGTTTAAGCTATCTTTGTCTATTTTCCCACACTTTTGAGTAGTGGCAAATCCATTTACCCCCCCTGGACTATTGCAATAACACCCTGCTCTGCCGCATTGCTCAGACAGTCATTAGGTGTTGTCATCTCTCCCCAGCTATGGGAGACAATCTGTGTTGAGAGCCTTAACATGAACCTGGAAAGAAGAATTCTTAATTACAAAAATGGAGCAAGTGATAGCTTTTGCATGGTAACTCTTGATAAAAGTCACTTCAAATACAGGTATAAACAACTAAAGCTAAATATTTTCCAAGGAGATTTGCTTGCATTTTTATCCTTACACACTGTTAAGGAACTAAGGAAGTCCATGTGACAGATAATTTGACTGTAAATTTAATACTAATCTGCTCCAAAGTTGAGTAGAGATTTTAATTCAAGCTTATTTTTTCTTAGACATATCTGTGTTTCCTAGAGATACTGTACTGTACATACTGTACTGATGCTGAAAAGTGTCATATGTTGCAGATGAAAAAAACGAAGTGTGAAAAATATGATTTTGCTGTCCCATTTTACATCTTGCATTTTGAACCCATTTTGGTCATTTGGTTACAATGTTATTGTTTTAAAGAAACTTATTTAGAATAAAAATACTAAAAAATGTTTCACATTTAATTGCTTTGATTTAAAATCAAGAAATAATGATACATTACTGTGTTAAAACACCATATATTGCCTAATATTACTGCTGTATTTTTCAGACATTTATTTACTGTTTCTTTAATTTGGATGCACTGATACACATAATGGGAAAAGTCAGGGTGAGCAAGTTGGTCACTGTTTTCAATCTGTGTCAGCTATTTCTTTTGAATGAGGTTCAACTAAAGATTTTATGATTAAGGCAGAAATGTTTATTGAAGATTTTGAGTTTACAATCATAATCAGTGTGGTTATAGTTCTTTGTTTTCATGTCTAGATTTATTTTTGTTTCCATGCCTCTATGTTCACTCTACCACTAATCAGCCTCATTCAGCTCATCTGTGCCTAGCCTAATTGTCTCTCAGTTTCACTTGTGCGCAGCACTTCATAAACTTTTCCCAGTCTCTGCCACTCTACCAGATTATCAATTGCCCTATATGCCAGTGGTAATCTAGCTTTCTTTTTCCTGCTTACATCTGTCTCCTCATTCATGACCACATTTATGTCCTCAGAGTATTCCCTTTTTGCCTTGCCCATGACGGATTTCAACTACTCCCCTGATATCTGGATGTCGACCCTTGCTCTTAAAACCGACTACCATTTCTTACCTAATCTTCCTGGTAAGTATACCTCCATCTGCCCCCTGTGAATGATCACCGCCTGTTTATTAACACCGTTTTGGATTCCGGATTCAGGATTGGATTGTGAAGGTATTCTGTGTCTGTGTTGCCTCCGTGTTACCAACAAGGAAACTCAGCCCCTTCGCTCCCTCTCTACTAGATCAGGCTGTTCCCCTGAGCTCTCAGCTGCTCACCCCCCCTGACGTCACCACAGCTGCTGCTTACCTGCCCGCTTCTCTGCATTACAGGTCAGTGAAGCTGATCATTTCAAGCTCACATTTCCTTGTCTGTGTTCTAGTCACCAACCAGTTTTTTTTTCTCCCCACAAAGCTGTGAGTGACTATCTGTTTCCAGAATCTTGAACCCATTTTTCAGATCAATAAATCTATTTTCTTATAACATTTGCTGTTTTGTTGTGGCTGAATGTCTGGGTCCTCAGTGTAAAACATTACAGTGTAATCTGGCTACTATGGACCCGTCACCCGCATACTGGGGTGCAGGTGTTGATGCTGCCATTAAACTGGAGTCTAATATGCAAGAGATGTTGAAATTTTTAACAAAGATCTCCACATCCACAGCTCTGTCGAATTTTCTGCCAAAGAACTTACTTGAGTTCCACACCCTTTCTAAAGAAAGTTACTGGAATGACGAAGCATTGTGTGACGTTTTTCAACAGGTGCTCAATGACGAGATAAAAGAAGAGCTTGCCACCCATGATGCTCCTAAGAACCTGGCCAAGATGGAGAAACTCCCTACAAGAACCGATCTTAGGCTTCACAAACGAAGGGTGGAGAAGAGTCAGACCACTAATCTCGGATTTTGGACCATGCCATGTTCCCTCCGGATTATGCCATTCTCTGTTACCCCACTTTCTTCAACAGATTTGGTGGAACCCATGCAGATTGGGCAAAATCGCCTGACACCACCAAAAGGGGATTGAAAATTTAAGAGAGGGCTATGCTTTTACTGTTGGGGAGAGGATTACCAGCTTCACCAGTGCCAGTTAGAAGCCCAGACTCAATAGGAGAATTCAAATTCAAAAATACTTTATTGATTCCCGAGGGGAAATTAGAATTCCAGTACAACCCATCCAAACATACATCATAACACAAGACAAGGGGGGGACGGGTCATCGAGGCTTTGCTGCCCACTCACAGGCGCTGCCCTTGCTAGATGAGAAAAGAGACCACATTAGGTAAGTAGAGCGAAAAAAAATCATATTTCACACTTTATCCTTAGCAGGATACAGTTTGAGATTGCAAAAAACCTCAGCACAAAGAAGCAACACGTATGCAAAACACCATCATGCCAGGATCGGTGAAGGCGGTGTGAGGGGGTGCATATGTTTATCTTGAGAAGAGAGTCTCCCACTGAGTCAAAGGATTTATATTACATCATCTTCTTTGATTTCAGTGCAGGTAGAGAATTTATCCAATGGGCATTTTAAATAAGTCTTTGTCAGTTGTGGGGCTGAAACTGAATTTATATATTTTCAACTTGCCGAAACTCTTAACGTGTTACAACCCACCTCCAAGAAACAGTTTTGACAATAGATGGCATTGTATTACATGAAATCAGCCAAGAGACAGTCTCTATTAAACTTATTGTGGCAGGGAATCTCCATGAGTTTCTCCCCTTCTTCATTATTTATCCCCATGAGCTTGTTATCCTGAGAACACAACCCTCACATTGACCGGGGAAGAGGAGAGATTTTAATTTGGTAATCCGGTTGTCACTCTACGTGCATTCTTAATGTTAATTCTCCATGTTCCGGCTCAGCTGAGATCTAAGAGACCTTACCTGACCTGACCAAAGTCCCTTCCGAATACCATGACCTCAAGAAGGTACACTATATAGGCAAAAGTATTTATTCATCCATCCAAATAATCAGGTGTTCAAATCACTTCCACTGCCATAAATATTCAAGTGCAATGCAAAGCGTCAGATAAAGTGGTGTAAAGCACGCCACCACTGGACTGTACAGCAGTGGAGGCGCGTTCTCTGGAGTGACGAATCACGCTTCTCCATCTGGCAATCTGATGGGTCTGAGTCTTGGTTTGGCTATTGCCAGGAGGATGGTACTTGTCTGACTGTATTGTGCCAAGTGTAAAGTTTGGTAGAGGGAGGATTATGCTGTGGATTGTTTTTCAGGAGCTGGGCTTGCCCCCTTAATTTCAGTCAAAGAAACACTGAATGCTTCAGCATATCAAGAGATTTTGGACAATTTGCAACATTTTGGGACAAGTTGGAGATGGCACCTTCCTCTTCCAACATAACTGTGCGCCAGTGCTCAAAGCAAGGTTCATAAAGACATGGATGAGACAATTTGGTGTGGATGAGCTTGACTGGCCTGCACAAAGTCCTGACCTCAAACCGATGAAATACCCTTGGGATGAATAAGAGCAGAAACTGAGAGCCCGGCCTTTTTGCCCAGCATCTTACGACCTTAAAAATGTGCTTCTGGAGCATAGTCAAAAATTCCCATGAACATGCTCCTAAGCCTTGTAGACAGCATTTCCAGAAGAGATGAAACTGTTATAGTTGCAGAGGGTGGACAAACAACATTTTTAACCCTATGGATTAAGAATGGGATGTCACTTAAGTTCATATGCGAATCAAGGCTGTTGAGTGAATGCTTTTGGCAATATAGTTTATTTCACAAGCAGCACGCCACCTCTCCCCACCCCCCACTATCTTTACCTGGGACTTTTTCCCCCAAGTGGGTCGATTGTACCACTTGTCTGGATCAGAGGACCGGGCCATGAAGGATTGCACCCATGATGCTCTCAATGCAGGAATCACACATTCCTTGTCCTCTCCTGCTGGAGCAGGTTTTTTCTTTGTGGGTAAGAAGGATGGATTGTTAAGACTACTGAGGGTTTAATGAGATGACCATCAAGAATCCTTATCCTCTTCCCTTAATGAACACGGTGTTTGAATTTTTTCAGGGATCGACTGTGTTCACCTAGCTGGACTTCAGAATCCCCCACCATATTGTCTGCATTAAAAAGCGAGATAAATGGAAGACGGCTTTCAACACCCCCAGCGAACATTATGAATATCTCAGAGCGCCATTTGGCCTTACGAATGTTCCTGCTGTATTTCAGGTGCCGGTTAATGATGTCCTCAGGGACATGATTGGTTGTTTTGTCTTTGTGTATCCAGGTGACGTTTTATTTTTTTCTAAAGACCTCCCTACCCACTAAGAACACAGTTGTTCTCCATCTACTTCAGAACAGTTGAGGTTGAGAAATGTGAGTTTCACCAATCCACAACATATTTTTGAGGTTTTGTCATCTAACCAGATTTCATTGACTCCTGCAATATGGCAGCTGTAAAGAACTGGCCTGTTCCCCAGAATTACAAGCAGCTCCAGAGGTTTTTTGGGCTTTGCCAACTTTTACTGAAGCTTTATTGGGGATTACAGTTCAGTTGCTTCACCCTTACATGCCCTTACCTCTTCTAAGAAACTGTTTTTCTGAAATAAACCTGCTGACCTTGCCTTTGCCAATCTTAAGGAGTTGTTCAGGTCAGCTTATGTTATTCCTTCACGAGACTCTTCTCGCCAGTTCATTGTTGAAGTTGACACCACACAGTCCGGAGTGGAAGTCATTCTCAGCAAAAAGGGACTCTAATGGCAGGATTCACACTTGTGCTTTCTTTACTAGGAGTCTGTCTACTACTGAGAAGAATTATGATGCACCAGTTTGACTGTCAGCAGTCTACAATGAGCTGTTGGCAGTCAAACTGGTGCTTGAGGCATGGATCCATTGATTGGCGGGAACCAGTCCCTGATAACTACCCCAAGGATCTTCTCTTTGTCTCGGATCAACTAGTCCCAAAGATATCCCTTCTATGCCATGGCTCTTTACTGTATTTTCACCCAGGTCTTACCAATATACTGTCATGACAATATACTGTCATGATTTGGGGCCAATTTTGGTGGAAGTTCATGCTCCAGGATGTCAAGGAGTTTGTTTCATCATGCCGAGTCTGTCAAGCCATGTTCTCCGATCAATCACCGATTGGGTTCCTGCGACCACTTCCAATTCCCATTAGTTCATCTGTCCATGGATTTTATTATACGTCTTCTCACCTACAATACAGTTTTCACCCACAGTGTGATGGTCAGACAGAACAAGTAAACTAGGAGGTGGACACAAGCTTTGTTCGTTATGTGAACAGGATCATCCTAAGTTGTTACAAAACCTCCCTTTGGTGGAAAATGCTCTTACTCTCACCCCTTTAGTGCCACCAGCAGGTCCCTGTTCTACACGGTGAACAGTTTCCAGCCTCCAGTGCTCACACTCAAGGAGAGGACAGCCAGGGTCCCCTATGCCCACACTGCTGCCTTAAGATGCCAGCAGATATGGAGACAAGCCCACCTCTGCTGTATATTTGTAGTTTGCCAACTGACGGAAAAGCCCAGGACCCAGATGCCAGGAAGGGCAAAAGGTATGGCTATCTACTAGGGACCTCCCTCTGTGCGTCAAGAACCACTAGTTGGCCGCTTGCTTCATCAATTCCTTCTCCAGCTCCAAGGTGGTGAACCCGGTGGCTGTTCATCTTCACCTACCTCAAACCCTCAGTCTGTGCCATGGTTCATGTGTCCCGGGTCAAATCTCTCTGTTACCAACAAGCAGACTGAAGAGGAGCACTGAAAAGGATAATCAGCCCCTTTGCTCCCTCTCTACTAGATCAGGCTATTTCCCTGAGCTCTAAGCAGCTCACCCACTCTGACATCACCACAGCGGCTGCTTCCCTGCCCGCTTATCTGCATTAAAGGTCAGTGAAGCTGATCATTTCAAGCTTACATTTCCTCATCTGTGTTCTAGTCACCAACCTATTCTTTCTCCCCACAGAGCTGCAAATGACGATAGGTTTCCAGAATCTTAAACAGTTTTTCAGATCAATAAATCGATTTTCTTAAAACACTTGCTCTTGTGTTGTGGCTGATCATCTGGGTCCTTAGTGTAAAACATTACAGTGTCATATAAAAAAACAAATTAGCCAGGTCACATTAAAATCAGAATCAACTTTATTGGCTACGTTTGTGAGTACAAACAAGGGATTTGACTTTGGTTTCCATCACTCACATCGTACATCAAAATCAATCCAAACAAGAAAGAGTATGTACAAGTGTGTTCCTTTTAACAAAAATAAATGTTCAAATGTATTTACTGTATAGCTTGTTCAGTGTTGTGCATGAGCAAATTCAAATTAGTACATTATTATGGTTGCTAAATGTTCTATAAATGGTAAATGGCCTGCACTTGTATAGCACTATATCAAGTCTAAGGACCCCAAAGTGCTTTACATTATAGTCATCCACTCATTCATACACACATTCACACACTGACAGTGGTAAGCTGCACTGTAGTCACAGCTGCCCTGAGGCAGACTGACAGAAGTGTGGCTGCCATACAATCTGCACCACCGAGCCCTCTGACCACCATCAGCAGGGAAGGTGGTGGAAGTGTTTTGCCCAAGGACCCAACAGCTAAGACGGATGGAGCAGGGATTCGAACCGGCAACCTACTGGTTACAGGATGAACCCCTACCACCATCACCACTGTCACCCATTTTCTATGAATTTTAATACAAAAAAATAAATAAAATAGGGGACAGAAGAGCTTCCCTGTCCTTGCTAAAGAATAGCATCGCCGCATAATGATACTACCACCACCATGTTTTACTATGTGGATTGTGTGATTAGGATTATATGTAGTTTTAGTTTTCCTCAACACAGAATTCTGCATTTCGTTGTGATCTCATCTGATCAGAGCAGCTTCTTCCATGCACTGTGATTTTAAAAACGTTACAACATAAAGTAATGGGTTACAAACGTTAACCCATAACTTGAACAAGTCACACTTTGTGAGTTGTATAATATAAAATCTTGATAGACACCAGACTGCAGAATTTATTGTAGCAAGAGAATCACAACAGAAACGTTCAACATAGCTATCAGTCCAACAGTAAATGGGCACAATGTTACACATTTGTATTATTAGAATCAGATGCTGAAAAGAGGAAAGAGGAAAATTAATAAAATAAAAGTGCCACAAAAGATTTTCAAAAGTGGGCTCAATGCAAATGTACATTTAAAATGTTAAATATCATGTTTTATTTTCCTTCCACTTTACAGTCAAGCACTACTTTGCAGTGATTTATAAAATAAAGTCCAAATAAAATACACTTATGTTTGTGGCTGTAATGTGACACAAAAAAAATTAAGGGGTAGGAATAATTCTGCATTATACCCTATTATAAGGACAGAAAAGTTAACCCTTATAAGTTGTTCCCAAATACAAGTTTCAACTTAGAACCTTTACAAAAAAAGTATCACTGTTATCCTAGTCACTGTGTGTGTTTCCAGCTACCAGAAATAATGTTTAATCACAAAAAAAGTCTTTTTTTTTTTAAGAAAAGGAAAATTTGAGGGGCTCTCTCTTTTTCACCCGCGATGCCCAGCTGACTGGGAGTTTACAGAAAATGGTGGGGCCATACAGCCAGAGAATACTGCAAAAAAATTATAACTATAAAGTTTTGTAGTTTTAAAACTGGAAAAGCTGTGGTATTTGTTAAAAATGTAATGTAGCCCATGTGTAGGGTGTATGTTCTTCAAACAACAACTCTACATGTTTAACAATTAGGTGCTAATTGTTAGTTTTGGTACTAGCGTCCTACATTGATCAGTAGCTTGGCAAGAAGAAGGGCAGAGAGAAAACAGGCCCGGCATTGCAAATTGAACCCAGGACAACTGTGCAAGGGACTACAGCCTCTATAAATGGTGCACCAGCTCTAGCATTGAGCCATTTAGCATCTCAAAATGAAGTACATCAAGTACAACAAAAGGAAAAACATTCAGGTTCAGATCTTTACCGTGTTGTTCTCAAAGATGTTTCTTTGACTAAGATCGCTTGATTTACAGCTAGAGTTATTACTACTGCTGCTTGAGTGGGTCATGCCTTTCCACTGTATACTTTAAATGGCAAATAAACAAGTCAAACCCCAAGATGCACCCAAATCAATTACTCCAACATAATCAGTCTGCAATGAAATGTGTATATAATTATTTTTTCAGGCAGCATTAACGGTTTGAGATACTATTCACAGTCTGTGATTCAAACCAGCTCTGACAGCGTGGAAAATTTGTTTATATTGCACTGTTTTATTTTTGTATATTAACATGTTTACACCAATTTACTGCCCTAATAAGAAATATATGGTGCATTGTTATTGCAACAAATCAAATGAATTGTAGCTTAAGTAAATCCAAATATTCCTTCCAGTACCAAAACTAGGAGCAGTTCTTGCCAAAAATTGGGATAACCAGCTTTGGAACTGCTCTCTGTAATTTCTTCCCCCCCTCCAAGGATATTCTTCCTGTGTGTTTGCTTATTGGTTTGGCTGGTAGACAAACTGGGAGTTTGAGGTATTAGGACGAGGGATTTACTGCTGGATTGGACTGAGCCAGCTCCCACAGTGTTGCTTTCTCCTGTCTCCACAAGAAATGCAGTAATTGTTTTACCAGAAAAGGTCACCTGCATTTATTATACAACTCATGTGAACCACACATATACATCTACCTCTGATAGTCACTTAAAACGATCACTGCAAAAAGACAACTTATGAAAACTATCTTGAGTCATTAAATGGTTGAGCGTGATCTGGCTGCACACACATGCATTTTTTTCTTATCCACTCACATGTGAGCAACATGACCTGCCATTACACAAGCCTAATCCATTGCTATCTCAGGAAAGCAGACAGACCGAGGAGCCCTGTAGCATGGCCCTACCATCTTTTTCTGGTCATTATCGGCACTAGGCCTCTCAGCACAGATAGAAGCAATGAAGGAGAACCTCAATAAATGATCAGTGTGGTCTGCCAGCAACAACACATGCTGCATTTTCTGCCTCCCTCTTGCTGTTTCCATGTTGCTCTCTCCCTGATTGTACAACCCATTACCTCCCCAGGTTGATAGTATAAACCTCCCAAATATGCCGTGCAGCTGTTAAATGAGTCTGTCCAGTCTAATGGTCTAAATTTTGGGCAGGAAGTGGTTGATTTCCCAGGTTTCAAGGAGTGAAGAAGCCCACATCTTGTAAAACCCCTGTGGGATAAATGAAGCCCATTATATGGTGAAGTTTGTAATGATGTTTTTGATTAGTGAGGTGTCAGGAGGTATTGGCTCTTTGCTCATCATGCTGTTGTTTAGCACTTTAAGGTCTCCAGAAAGATGAGTGTTTTTTTTTTTTTATGAGAAAAGATGAAAAAGAGCGCGGCATGTGCCTAATGAAGTCTAGAGCTTATAGCCACTCTCATGACAGGATAATTACACCAAATGCTTCCAGCGAACACTTCAAAGGACACTTCATCTGTGTGCCAACACCACGGAACGCATCTCACCAATCAAGATTTCCTGACCTAAATCCAGCCCCCTCAGGTTTTTCTGTAATGCCGTCCACTCAAATACTTATTGCATCTTTGGAGAGTCGACTAGGAATCCCAAGCACACTACATAAACTTAAACTCTAACAGTATACAGTGATTACCATCACTCATATTAAAGCAGAAGCAAGTTGCCATCATACGTAACTTTATGACGTAAGTGGAACATGCTGCAGTTGTCTTGTACAAGTACTGTTTCATTTGCTTAGCATGATGCATATAAAGGTTAACATCAACAACACATTGGCCCGGTTTAAAATAATGTATATATATGTAGAACAATGTATGTAGAATAATATATATATATATATATATATATATATATATATTAAAATATTAAAACGATAGTTTAGATTTTTTTAAAGTCAGGTTCTGTTGTCAATTACCCATTTTCAGCAAACCAACCATAGTTGCTAACCTTTGAATGGTGCTTGAAATGAGATGGGCATGCGGTGGGGGTCTGTATTTAAAATAAGTGTGATGAGTGATGCTACTGATGATATCCATTTATTTAAAAAAAAAGAAGAAAATGAGCTCTGGCCAATGACAGTTTGTCATGGAACAAGATAAACAAGCTGCATACTCAATGCTTTAAGGATTTCTATAAAGCTCCTGGAACAGGGTTATTTGTGCCTTCTCAGTCCCCCAGTGGGTCGCAGCAGCTCTGAACTTGGCTCTGCTGAAGGCTTATTCCTGTTCATAAGGAGTTGTGTCTTTCTACTGTCACCACATGCTTGTATTGTATTGGTGAAGATTAGCTGGTAGTGTGGAAGAACATATTTGTAGTGCAATAGTAATTAATATCTCAAAATATACCGCTGAATGCCACTGTATCCCAGTTTGGGAGGGGGAGACTAACTGTTAGTCTTCCACTGCTGTAAATAACTTTCCTACATACCCTTGGGGTTATGACAATGCAAAAAAATAAAATAAAATAATAATAATAAGGCACTCGCCCATAGATTGCTGGAGATAGGCACCAGCTCCCCCGCAACCCACTATGGAATAGGCAGTAAAAAATGACTGAGTGAATAATAAGGCATTACTTTAAATGCCAATTAATGAAAGCATTCTGAGTCACATTTTCCTCTATCTTTGAAGATATACATGTTTATAAATGAGTACATTATCAATTAAACAAGATCACCTGCCCTATGAATCCCAAATTTCAAACTCCTATCTTAAGGTCATCCAAATGCACTCTTCTGCGTACTGCTTAACAAACCTGCCTTAAGCTTTGTAGTCCTTTTTGAGATTTTTTCAATTCTGTTCACATACAGCTATGTGATGCTGAGTATCTAATGAATTTCAAACAACTGCCAAACTGCTGTTTCATCCCATGCTGAAGAAACCATCTTGAAAGAAATGCATATGCTTGTGGGAACCTCAGACAATTTTCCTTGGGAATTCAGTAAATATGTTTCTTTTAGAGTTAGTCTGGGGTAATAAATTAGATTCTAGGGGATAAGATAAACCATGCCAAACAATGCAAGTGGCTGGAATCCACTTGAAAAAAGTGCAAACTGCAGGAGCTAACTGCATTAAAACAATATTTGTGACTGATTTACTCATGAAGCCAGCATGCAGGGCCATTTTGATAATTGCTGACACCTTCAAACTGGCATTAAATGCAGAGGGGTAAGATGAAAATGTTCTGCGGCATGTTTAGAAAGAAACAAGGCTTGTTTTGATTTATTTGTTGAGGTCAAATGAACATTTCAATTTTTCCCCATGAACAAAAGCAAACCCGTGCAAGATGGGGCATAATAACCAAACAAGCACCACAAACAACTCTGAAAAATGACTCCTGCAAGAATGGGTGGCAAAGTAACAGATGGAGAGAAACTGCTTGAATATAGAGTAATGAAGCGCTCCAACGAAAATTCCGTCACACTTGTGAATTTCAAATGATCCCACTGAGGGTGTTCTGTCTGAGTTCTCTTGGAAAATCGCACCTGATTTATTTTTTACATATGTACAAACCGCATCGTCACAGATGTCCTATTTCAAAGCTGCTTTTATTTGCTGGTAAATACTAGAATATAAATGTGGAAACATGATAGCCTTTCCACAGGCATCATTAGAAGCACGTTAAATATGCACTTTTATGTTAGACTGGCAGAGGATGGCAATCTCAATCTGTTTACTCGGCAGCAAACAAAAATCTATTCATACAGAATGCCATTAATGCACATCAAAACGAGTTATTCTCCTTAAACATCTGTTTAAAGATCACAGTGATTAGAGCATGTGGTATATATTCCTCTTTAACAGATGTCGTTTAACATCTAAATTCTCACATTCGATGATTTCGACCTCTGCCTGTATTCCTGTGTTAATGTTCCGGTCCATATACAGTTACAAATACAGGCACTCACATAGGGGAGATGGAAACGGTGCCCATTTAGAATTGTTAAATGTTGTTCCTCTCATAAAGCTGAATATGTGACAGAAACAGAATCATAATGTTAGTTCTTTAGAGTCAGTGTTATAATTTATTCTTAATGGCACAGTTATCTATCCAGTTCCTGTATAATCATGTTTAGGGATCCTAGAGCAAATCCCAGCAGTGAATGAGCAAGAGGCATTTTACCTTACATTGTTAATGGTGAGAAAAATGCACAAGGTTGTATTTAGAGGCATAGGCATGTTCCTGTTTAAGATTTTCATGGTATGATAAACTTGAGCAAAAGTACCACAATTTCATACTTATCCTGGCATCAGCTCCATATTTAAAAATACAATGTAAACAATATATAACATGATCTAATTATTTACTTTGAAAAAGAAAAGCATCAACTACATTTGCTGCTTAAACAATATACGGATTATTACATTTATGTTTGCCATTCTAATTCAGATGCACACAAAAAGATTGTACACCTAATAAAAATAGAAGTAGTCTACATATCGTTTGCAGTTTTGCATTTTATAGAGTAGCTGATATTATGTAATTAACTATTAACAAGCTGATATTTGGTAAATAACTATTGGGCTATGTGTTCTAGTAGCAAAGTTGCAGTCAACTGCTTAACAGACACATGGTTTGTCGATAGCCGGGTGTGTATTCAAAGTAGCCTTACCTTAATAGAAGTGGTTCTTCTTTAGTTTTCTTGTCATGACTGTCTGGTGTTTCTTCCATAATTGTTTCCAAACAGCCAAATATGTCTTGCATATAAGTGATGGTAAAGTGTAGAAGCTTTCTTTCAGCCAACTGACAAGCAGTGTGCAATGACAGGTGTGTCTGTTGTTTGTGGGCAATGCTGCATTACTTTCTGCTCCATACAACTGGAAACAAACTCCCTGCACTTTTCTAGTATGGCTTTAATGTAACATGGTTAGATGGAAATTATTAGCTTAGTAGTTTAAAGCTGTAACTGTTTCACACCTTGGTATATGTTGACAAAGGTAACCAGTCGATATTAGTTGTTAATTAACCTAAAATGCATTGTTGTCTGTGTGTGGAAACTGATAACCCCAGAAAAAAGCCCACATGGAGAAGATATGGACTCCAAACAGAAAGGGCTCCAAAAATGAACTAGCCACATTTTAGCTGTAAGGCAAGGGTGTCAAACACCCTCCAACAATGCCATTTTACAGGTACAATTATTTTTATAACTTAACCCTAAAACACATTGTCTTCACAGCATGCAATTAAACGAGCCAATGCTGTTGTGGTCTTATCTGTAATGGGGCTAAAAGATCTAATTTTGCCCTTGGCTTCTTTCATTATTGGGCTGTCCTCAAGGAAAGAACTACTCACACTATATAGTTATACACAGTAATGTCTGTTTTAAATATCTTTTTTAACAAATGAAGCGAAACATTTTTTTCAATGTCGATATACTGCCAAGGCCTAAATAACAGTCCATTTCAGTGATTCTATTTCCTAAATCACACCTCTGCCAAGGAGGAGGCTCTTCAAAAGCTTTTACATTACTGACCATGGCCCTGCGTTAGACTATCGTGGCCTGTCATTGTCATCACTCTAACTTTCTGTCACAGACAAGGCTCAAAGAGCTCTTGTTCACTCTGACCCTCAATTACCCAGCCCAATCATCTCCGACAGGTGTTGAGGTACAGTAATAAACCCCCGTCTGATGCTGCCGAGGCAACCTCTCCCTTAAAGCACCTCTGAGAGCTGTGAAATGACTAAACTCTGAGTTGATCAGGTGCTGTGAACACAGTTGACTCATTGCTGCTTGCTGATAGTGTGCAGTGAAATAGAAAAATAAATTACAGTAACACTTAAAATTGATGTAACAATTACTCCTTTGGTTAAAATGTATAGAAAAGATTGTAGGAGACACATTTACTGTGATGTCACCCATTTGCAGATAGATGCTCTTAAATTACACTAATTAAACATCTACATTTGAATTTTTTACATTATTTATATGATTAACATTCACACACAAAGGTGATTGTCATTGTTATAATCATACTTTTATAACCAAACAGCATTTATTGTAAAGTAAACATATATCAGTAGAGCCTTTAAGAGAAAATAACAGACTGAAGTTACAGTCAAATCTCCAGCACTTACAGAACATCAACTTTCATACTATCTGTTACTGCTTAAGTGTGTAGAAAATAGTCTTTTCAGTCACAAAGATAGGTCATCACCACGTCATAAACTGCAAAGAGTGTCAGTGCTATAAAAAGAAATAGGGATGCACAGCCTGTTTCATCTCAACTCCAATCTGCCAGTCCAAAGTTTTACCTGTTTTTGGAGGTTAACAGGAGAAATGGTCTAATGAACCTGCCTAGTAGTAAAAGTGAGGAAAAGTGCAAAATTTTTCAGCATAATATGTTGCATCCATCCATCAGGGGCATCTCACTATATTAAAATCAGACAGTTACAATACCTAATGAACCTACAACATGCTGCAGTTACTACAAAGCAACCTCTGTCTTGGTATTATAATGATGTTTTAAAATGCAGCTGATAATTTTTAAATCCGCTGATTAATAGTTGTGTAATGAAGTAAACAAAGCTTTTAAGTCTCTCTCCCCAGCCTGGAGAGGCATTTTACATTAACAGCTCCACAAGTCTGCAAATCACACAGCAAACAGGTTGAGTAATTCAGGGATTAGAGGATTCATACAAACCAATTTCCTCAGACAGTCTGCCAGCAGAAGTGCACCGTCCAGTTACTCATGATGTGTACGATGATGCGGCTGGCGGATCTGTGGAAATGCTCATCGAGAGACGAGCCAAAGTCGTGCATGAGTTGGTATACAGCTAGTTTCAAATACAGACTTAACAACATGAAATGTCTCTGAGATAAAGGACTCTTGAAAAGTTGTAGAGCCTTTCAGGTTTTCCAGATTTTGATGTCTTCAGTTTTAAACATCTTTTTGCTGTCATCTGCCTCTGAGATAAAAAATCCCGACACCTGCAGAGTCTTTGGATCACTTAATAAATAAGTCATTACAAAACTGGTCTCTGGTGAAAAGAAAACACATGGTTATCCAACTAATTTATTCAGCAATTAAATCATAATGTGTGCACAAATCCAAAATATTCAAACGTTTTTTATAGATGCTCTGTTTGTGAAGAGTGTCTTAGGAAAATAAAAATACATACAAAGAATTAAATACGTCTCTGACACTGGGTGGTGTTGCTCACAATTTGATAAAAAGTTGTGGAAAGAATATTTTCTACTCTCTAAATACAAGGATGAGGTTCAGATTTGTGCTGCAATCATATTTAGTTTGCAGTCATTAGAGCCTGAGAGAAGCAAACACTGTAAATAATTATAATTCTCAGGGTGAAATTATATTTTCTCCTCTTTTCATCTGCATTTATGTTGCTAATCGATGTGAACCCATTTTTCCTAGAACAAAAAACTTCAAAATAGTGTTTAATTGCTGAACAGTTTGGGGAAAATGTATCATTTACAAGCTACAAGAGCTGTGAGTGTTTACATTACACAATCCATTGTTGAAAGCTCAACGTGCTGACTGAGGGAGCTGAAATGTCAAGTACAGAGGGCTTGGATTTTAGGTGTTGTCAAGCAAAGCAGAGCAATTTCAACTGAAGGGCATTCTATTCATCAAACAGTGAACACTGCAGCTCCTGATCACTAAAGCATTCAGGTCAATTTAGAGGCAATACAATTTTTTTATGTTTTTAAGTGATATATTTTTATTCCGCAATGGTATATTCTTGTTTACTTCCCTGAACAATTGGGAAAAAATTTAGGCATGCATCTTAGGGTGTAGTCATAGAACACAGTGTATTCATCAATAACGCAGGCACTGTATTTAAGATACAGACCAGTCAGATGAGAGGCTTTTTCCTCTTCTTTCTGCCTTCTATTTCATGAGTAGTGACATGTTTAAGTGTTATGAGCTCATTTCAGAGGATACGTGATTTTGTGCGAATGCGACATGGAGCAATTTAAAATACCTGTCCACAGGAGGCCGTGCCAGAAAACACAACCCATTACAAACACATTAAGAAACAATTTAGGTTTTACGGATAAAAAGTCTTGGGAAAGCAAACACAAATCTATTAGCAGCTGTGAATAAATCTTAGCTTTTGTTAAACTTGTCAGTGGGGGAGAGGGGTGTACATCAGTGGGGTGTCAAGCATACAAAGTGTCTGGAAATGTCATGTTGTGCTGTACAAGAAATTCTCACTGAGATTTACTTTAAAGGGAGCTCAGAGCCATTTGTTTTTTTTTTATATTTCCCTGTTCTATTGTTTGCTAAGTTGCTCACTTTATCTATGAAAAATATGGTTTTGTGTACATATGAATAACTATGAACGATCCAAGTACAACGTAAGATTGGTGCAAAGAAGCCAATTTGTTTTTAGCTATGAAAAATGATAATATATAGAAATGACACTAAAGGAGCATATGTTGTGTTCAAATTTTGCAAAATACTTTGACAAGCTTTGCCTAGTGTTATTGTACTTCCAGATGTTTTGCTTTGATACTGTTTGCTTGCTTTCAGTTGCTAATTGAAGCTGAAAGGAGTGTAATTTGTTGTGAAGGTGAGAGATGAACAAAAAATGAACTACATTTAGAGATGTTTTGACGGAAAGTAGAGGGAGGTCACAAGTTGTTACAATTCATCCGAAGAGGGACACGAATGTCCACTGTTGTTAAAGTGCTGCTAGTGAAAATGAAAGAAATATATGGATGCCAGAGGCGTGAAAATACATCCAGCACTTTAGCACTGCAGGCTAAAGATGGTCCCCCTTCATCAGACAAAATCACATGCTAACAACATTTGAAAGACAGACTTCAATTTAATGAGAAATAGTGTTTAAAACTTGCCAGATTTATGTTTATGTTCTTTAGTTATTCGAGTCTGAACATCCGTGGTGTAGTTAAAGATCTTACCTTTTATTAACATTTACGTTTAGCCTTATATTTGCCTCATGTAAATACATCAAACAGCTCATTCTCCACCTTGCTGGCTTCTCTGAAACATCTCATTGGTTCTTCTCTTATGTGTTTTTCCTGCTCTAGGTGGTGGGTCAAATCGATAAATTAACGTCTGACTTTGACTTTGACCTGGAGCCAGATGATTGGACAGTGGCCACAGCCAGCAGCACATCCAGCAGTGAGAGGGGCTTGGGAGAAGCCTTTAGGCTGGACTTTCTCAATGCAGATGTGCTTTCTGACAGCTGGGAGTTCTGCAGTTACCTAGAGGCTGCTGGTGCAGCTGCCCGCAGATCTAGTGAACAACCGGGTGATCTACGACAGGAGCTGGGCCAGGGAACTATCCCAACCCAGACCCAAACCCCCACCCCACCCCCCAGCACTGCCTCGGTCTACTCCCAGATGAATGGCGGGCTTCCTATCCCCAATGGGCCACGCATTATCACTCCAGACTCCTCCAGCGAGGAGGCCAGCAGCTCCACGCACAGCCAAAAGACTTCCCGTACTTCTGGCACAAGGGAAAGAGTCCGTTTCAGTGACAAGATTCTCTACCATGCCTTGTGCTGCGACGATGATGAAGAGGAGGAGCAGGAGGAGTTACGGGAGGACAAGAGAGACTGTGCTACACCAGACACCGATACAGACCCAGGCCTCCTAGGCAGCTTGGTCGCTCCAAAGCGTTCTTCCTCTGAGCACTCGCTCCTGCATAACTGTCTGGACCCTTCCTACGGCTGCTCGCCAGCGAAGGCAATGACAGGAGCTCACACGCTACCCAGGAAAGGTCTCTTAAATCCCGGCTGCCGCAAAAAACTGTTACGAAATAGCAGCACACAAACTGTCTCTGACAAGAGCACTCAAACTGTACTGCCCTATATTCCAACCAAACAGAAAGCAAAGGACCACTGAGGAAGCAAACAAATCTCATGAAGAGAACTGTGCATTATTTAATATTAAATACATAGCTCATAGATTAATACACAAATAAATAAATTACTAAATAAATAAATGATATATGGGAAATTACTTGACTACCCCAACTCATTCTGTGGCTCAGGGAAAACAAAAAGCAATCAAATAAAATACATTAAGACAAAGGTTGCGAGTGGTCTAAAAAATATCAAACCATTCTCAGGGTTAAAACACAATAAAGGGACTTTAAGTGGGAGAAATTATTATTTGGTCAACTGCTGAATTTTTACTTAACTTGTACTTAATTCAGTGAAGTAAGTAAATGATTCTCAAGCAAAATGTGACTTCTTCTTGGTGAAACTCTTGTTCTTAAGTCCAGACATTTCTTGTAGTTGGTAACCTGGTTTGCTCACATATCAGGAGGCGTTTTTGTCCACTAGTCTTAAAACACTCTTCAAGTCCTGAAGGTTTTGAGGCTGTTGTTTGACAACTCGAGGTGTCCATTCCTTCCATAGATTTTTTGTGGGATTAAGATCCAGACACTGGCTGGACCACTGCGGGACAATTACTGTGTTTCCTCTTGAGCCACACCTCTGTTTCCTTCATCTTATGGTTCTAGTCATTGTCACGTTGAATGAGGTGAGGAGGTTCTTATCCAAGTTTCTACGAGACATGGCCCTATTTATCTTATTCTCTTGCAGTTAAGTCTTTCGATGCCCTTAGAGTAGAAATCCCCAAAGCATAATATTCCCCCCTCAATGTTTGGCAGTTGGGTTTGTGTTTTTGGGTTTATATTCAGCATTTCTTTGCCTCTAAACAGACCAAGTCAAGTTGATGCCAAGTACTTAAATTTGGTCTTATCGGACTACTTAATTTAGCTTTCTCAAAATGAATTAGACATTGCCAAACTTCATAGGAGGATGTGAATGTGCCTTCCTAAGTAGGTGAACCTTGCAGACACTTCAGGATCTCAATCTATTATTTCAAAGTGTGTTACGAAGTGTTATCTTAGGTACTGTTTTCTCAGCTCCCTTGAAATTATTAAAAAGCTACTTCCATGTAATTCTAGCTTGATCCCTCACTCTCCTCACATCCTTACCCCATTATGGGGGATCTTGCATGGAGCTCTAAATAAGGGCAACTGACTTTAATCTGTTACATCCTAGACTCAGGGAGATCTTTTGACTGCATTTTGGTCTTGGTGGTGGAGAGGTTTCATTGGAAGAGATTGAATGTTTGATGTATTTTGCGATGTATTTTAAACACAGCACGAGTTCAAACCGTTAGTTCTTTGTAAGGTGTCAAATGAACAAGTTCAACAGAGGATCAAATAATTATTTACCCCACAGTATTACATTTAACAATTTCAAGCGGTGAGAGAAATTTCAAAAACAAACATTAACAGAAGATTTAAAAATGGTAAACTGGAAGTGGGTAAAATCTTTTCCCCTTGTCACACAATAGAAGAAGACACAAGGAAAGAAAAGAGGTTTGTTTTCTATCATGTGGATACAAAACGCCACTCATTCTGTACCCTAAATCGGTATAAACATTGGCTTTTTTCATGTTGTGGTAATTTCAGATGTCAGGGGGATTATTGCTTCAGGAGGGAAATCTCTTTAGATGCATGTGTCAAGGCACTTCCCTTTTGATGTCAACAAATGTAGATTTAGAAAACAACTAAATTTACCTTTGGTTTCATAAACCATCTCACTGTGATCACTCATTGGTCTGCTGTAGAGACTGAGACGAATGAATGACAGGCATCAAAACAGATACACTGGCATTTTGGAAGTCGTGCTCCACAAAAGTGACATTTCAATTTTTGTCCTTCAATGTGCCTGCTAGCAGCAACACTCAATTTAAAAGCGAAGCTAAATAGCAATTGGGTGGCGGGGGGACAAGCACTAAAGGTTTTGTCTCTTCATTCAGTGGCTCAGCGGGGAATTGAACTCGGTAGAGCAGCATTTTATTCACAGGGCCAGCGCCAATAGCCATTCCTAATCAATATGTTAGAGGGAGGTTGCAGTGAGTGGTCTCTTTGCTGAGTGTGCAAGCCATTCTCCTGAGATCTGCGAACAAAAACTCACAGTCAGACATATTTACTTATACTGAGCAGAACAAAAATTAGAATTGTAACCCTAAAGAACTGACATTTCAAAAAGTGAGGGTCCAGGAGTGAAGCTGGTGACTAAAGAAGAGAGTGTTCTCATTCAATGATTTATCTTTATTTTTATTTATTTATTTGTTTTTCCCCCACGCACCAATATTCTACCCTGGAAAACAGCTTTGAGAGTGCGGTCCTCACAACCTTGTGTTTTCAGTGTTAAAAAGAATGTAAAATGTTAAATTTTTTTAACTGGAAAATTCTTGTTGAGGCCGACCTTTCTGCCTCTGACCACCCATTGGGAGCTTTGCCTTTTATAAGAGGCAGAGATTATGGTGCCTCCTTTTTGCCTTGCACAAGAATTCATACCACTTGAGCTTTTTCACTTTTTTCACACAACATCCAAGGTTTAATGAATTTTATTGGGATTCTATTTGATAGGCCAACAAAATGTAGTGCATATTTATAAAGTATGGAAAAGAATACATGTTTTCTTTCTTTTTTTACAAATTAAAATCTGATACGTTTTCAGCCCTCTTTACCCTGATACCCCAAATAACACCCAGTCACTTGCTTTCAGAAGCCTCAGAATTATGAAACTGAGTCCACCTCTGTGTAATTTAATCCCAGTATAATTGTAGATGTTCTGTCAAGACCTCAGATGTTGGTTATAGAACAATAGTGAACAAACATTGTAGTTTAAGGGAATGACAGTTCTACAAAGTACTAAATCAAAGGGGCCTGAATACGCTTTTAAAATTTTTATTTTTACTTTGATAGAATATACAGGGGTTGGACAATGAAACTGAAACACCTGGTTTTAGACCACAATAATTTACTAGTATGGTGTAGGGCCTCCTTTTACGGCCAATACAGCATCAATTCGTCTTGGGAATGACATATACAAGTCCTGCACAGTGGTCAGAGGGATTTTAAGCCATTCTTCTTGCAGGATAGTGGCCAGGTCACTACGTGATACTGGTGGAGGAAAACGTTTGCTGACTCGCTCCTCCAAAACACCCCAAAGTGGCTCAATAATATTTAGATTTGGTGACTGTGCAGGCCATGGGAGATGTTCAACTTCACTTTCATGTTTATCAAACTAATCTTTCACCAGTCTTGCTGTGTGTATTGGTGCACCGCCTTCAGGATACAATGTTTGAACCATTGGATGCACATGGTCCTCAAGAATGGTTTGGTAGTCCTTGGCAGTGACGTGCCCATCTAGCACAGGTTTTGGGCCCAGGGAATGCCATGATATGGCAGCCCAAACCCTCAGTGATCCACCCCCATGCTTCACTCTGGGCATGCAACAGTCTGGGTGGTACGCTACTTTGGGGCTTCTCCACACCGTAACTCTCCCGGATGTGGGGAAAACAGTAAAGGTGGACTCATCAGAGAACAATACATGTTTCACATTGTCCACAGCCCAAGGTTTGCGCTCCTTGCACCATTGAAACCGACGTTTGGCATTGGCATGAGTGACCAAAGGTTTGGCTATAGCAGCCCGGCCGTGTATATTGACCCTGTGGAGCTCCCGACGGACAGTTCTGGTGGAAACAGGAGAGTTGAGGTGCACATTTAATTCTGCCGTGATTTGGACAGCCGTGGATTTATGTTTTTTGGATACAATCCGGGTTAGCACCCGAACATCCCTTTCAGACACCACAGTTAATCCTGTTGGATGTGGTTCGTCCTTCTTGGTGGTATGCTGACATTACCCTGGATACCGTGGTTCTTGATACATCACAAAGACTTGCTGTCTTGGTCACAGATGCGCCAGCAAGACATGCACCAACAATTTATCCTCTTTTGAACTCTGGTATGTCACCCATAATGTTGTGTGCATTTCAATATTTTGAGCAAAACTGTGCTCTTACCCTGCTAATTGAACCTTCACACTCTGCTCTTACTGGTGCAATGTGCAATCAATGAAGACTGGCTACCAGGCTGGTCCAATTTAGCCATGAAACCTCCCACACTAAAATGACAGGTGTTTCAGTTTCCTTGTCCAACCCCTGTATATTTTTTCCTATCGGCATATAGTTATGTTTTACTTTCTGTTGGCCTATTACAAAAACCCAGTTAAATACATTAAAGTGTAAGAAAAATAAAGAGGTATTTATATTTATGCAAATTATGAGATACACTTTCTGAATTGCCCAAATTGATAGGCAATGCATCTTCAAAAAAGGCCAGACAACTTGAATAAACTAGTCAGGTTAATGTTGTCTGAGGTAAGCTGTTCTTGTTCTTACTTTGAGATGAGTAAGGTGTTCAATAAGTGAAAATGACCACTGCAACTTTGAAAATTATTAGGGGCTGTGAATTTCATCCAAAACAGACCACCTCTGTTTTTGTTTGTGTACTCCTGTGTAACAGTTATTGCATAGTGCACAGCTTAAGGGAATTACAGCTTTGCTGTTCAGGCAGCATTAAGTCTCAAGAGCCCAATATAAGGAGAGCGGACAGTGCATTTTTAAGGGAGGCAGCTTAGTAGACGCCGCACAAGCAATAATTAACACTAGGTCGATGTGCTGTACGTGAATATGGCAGAAGTGATTTTGTCATGTGTTTTTTTCCTGGTTTTTCCATGTTTTCTCTACTCTTGAGCTGGCTCAGACAATGTCAGGTACCTGTGAAGAAAAGCACAGAGGAGAGATCAATGACTCGCTCCCTGAAACATCGGCTGCCATTTCCCTGCATGACAGACCAACAGGCCATCATAGCCATTAGCATAAACAAGCAAAAATATGCCTCCACACAAGCATGGCATCAACTACAGTAAAACAAAGCTCATCATGTGATGGCCATGCACCTGCCCAATAAAAAGGTAGTTTTTTTTTTTTATCCACCCAGAGAATGTATTAGGCATATCTGCAGTGAAATCATTTCTTCAAATATAGAACTGTTTGGCACTGAATAATTTATCATTGAGGACAGATTTGAGATATTTGGACAAAACATTAGCAATGTCTCTTTTGCCAACAGACTCATTATTCATCTCTTATAGGGCAGAGCTGTATCCTCAATTCTCTGTAGGACAGGGATAGGAGACATCCAAAGGTTATAAAAACCTGAGCAGGTTGATGCCAGAATTATCTGTAACTCTGTAACTCTAAATACAAAACAGTTGTTTTGTATTCGTAAATGTTTATTTTACAAATATATCATTACTGCCATTGTGCCTGTACAATGTGCATGGAGATAAGTGGCATTTTCTGACTCATTTACAATTTCATATTTGCCTGTCACAGCAATTAATGGAGATCAATACAACCAGAAACAGCACATCCCCCTGGAAGTCATTTGGCTAGACAAGTCCATAGGAGGGGATTAAACAAAACAACTCTTTCAGAAGGCTACAAAATGAGTCATGCCGTCTGTTTTTTGACATCAATGCTGGGCACGTATATGTTCTCATTGCTGATCAATTTTCTAATCACAGTCAAGAGGGGACCTTCAATCCTTGACAAAGGAAGAGTAATCCGTAAAGCTATTTATTAAAAAGTTGGATGTGTTGCAGCCTGTCTAGGGTGTACGTACACCCCTGTGACCCTGCATGGACAAGCCGTATAAACAATGGATAGATGGATATAAACCAAAAATACAGAAATTTGCACCCAGCTGTGTTCTTCACTACTCATATATACAGTACATTCTAGACATTCCTTTCCCTGGCCTTTTTTTAAGCAAGTTGAGGGAAACAGATAACACATCTTTATGTTCTCTGCTGACTGGTAATGGTTCGTGAGGTGAGGAGTGAGGAGGTCAACAATGTATTATTGATTGGCTAACAGCTGGAGTACCTAAATTTGATTTGTTACAGCTATGTGACATTTATATCTTCCCTATCTTTAAATGCACTCACTCTTTTATGTTCAGCCAACATCCTGCACTGCCTATGACCAGCTGATAAATAATGTACTGTCTCAGCTTCTGTTCAAATTAGTACAAGGTCAAACTGAGCTTCAGTAGCAGCTAGACAAAGAACTGAACTTTACAAAAAAGATGGTACAGGGTTATACGGCACACCTGGCACCCGATAAAGACAACACCACTGCTTTTATGCACGCACAATCAGCAGTCATGATCAGCCTCAGGATCAGTACGGTGTAGTGGCCCAACAGAGCAAATAGCCACCCCTAAAACTGAAGGATGGCCGAACAAGGCCAGATCAACCATCAGTCACCATTTGATTGGGTTTGTGGAGTGATTAATGATGAGCCTTGCAACCGCAGCAGATAAGATTAGACCTTCACAGGTGATGAAGGGCAAGGACTGTTGATATGTGTAAGGGAGGGTGGCTGTTGGGACAAAAAAAACAATGCCATCAGATGACCTGTTTCAGTGTAACTGAAAGAAAACCTTTACTTTAAAATATGATATTCTGATAGAAATGTGCATCAGGAGAAACAAAAAACACAATACATGGTGACAGACCAAAGGTTCCTACGAGGCATTGATGTATAAAGCCATGAAAATCAATTGCATTAATTTTTTTTGGGTGGATTTAAGGGAATGTTTCTGATTAAATAAACAGATAAAAAATAATTTAGCTAAATTGTAAGTATTTTTAAATGTATATATATATGGAATAATAAAATAAAGTACGAAAGTGTTTATTAGAATAAATAAATGTATACTTCAAGCAATATTTTTTATATTTTATTAATCAAATGACAGTCTTTGTAAACAACGATATTACAGCATGTATTCAAATTCACGTTAAAACAAGCCCAAATTGACTGATACCAAATAAACCTAAGGTGTCACGGTTTTGATTTGTGATTAGCTTGTATTGTTACTTTAAATAGTAGCATTTTTGGTATGGTGGTGGTACAGGTGTAAAAGGGGTCCTCGACATTTAAAAATTTTAGACCTTAAGTTACTTATACCCCTAGCAGATTTAGATGCAAAACTATTTTAAATCATTCAAGAAGCTTGTGTCTGTTAGAAAATGAGACAGGCATGATTCAAAAGATAATAAAACAACATAAATTAGTGTTAATTCCAATCTGTTTTTGTTTAGATTTTTGTAAAAATAGCAGGTGGAAATCATTTAAAGACTTCTTATTAATCAATAGAAAAGTCCTGACTTGCATTACAGCAAATAAATCCTTCTTATAATTGCAGGCCAGTTGGTTCCATGTTACCACTGATAGTTTGACAATGTATCTTTGGTGATGAACTTTGAGGGTAAAAGGCATCTTTGGCGTCACCCTAATCTTTGCCTCCCTCCAAATTGAAGGCAGGACTCTGGCATGGCCACTCCAAAACATCAAAAGAAATGTGTTGGAAAAGAAAAGCTTTACTTTCACTAAACATGTCAAAGCAATGAATGTTTGTGAGCTTAACTCCCATTTTTTTCAAATGCCACCCACGTAAAGAAAGGTTCATCAACCAAAATCATATCCTGCAGGACACAGCACACAACAACTGAGGGATAATAGTTCACTTAGCCACCTTCTTTAAATTCTAATCAAAATGTTTAGCTGGAATGAGAAGTTAACCATCACAGAACCTTACATTTACAAACTAAATAAATGTAGAATTATTTATATCTCAAATAATTGTAATGGATAGTATTTATTCTCTCCAATATTCATTTCTATAGTGTACCATCACCAAAAACAATTAGAAAATGTGCACAGTTCTTTTCTGTTAAACTTGTTAAATCATCATTAAATAACAGTCAGTCAGTCAGGCATTTTTTATACCGCTTCTCCCATAGTGAGTCGTGGGGAAGCTGGTGCCTATCTCCAGCAGTCTATGGGCGGGAGGCGGGGTACACCCTGGACAGGTTGCCAGTCCATCGCAGGGCAACATACAAACAACCAAGCACACATTCATTCACACACCTAAAGGTAATTTAGAGTGACCAATTAACCTAACAGGCATGTCTTTGGACTGTGGGAGGAAGCCGGAGTACCCGGCGAGAACCCACACATGCACAGGGAGAACATGCAAACTCCATGCAGAAAGACGCCCAGGCAACAATGCTACCAACTGTGCCACTGTGCAGCCAATAACATATTTATATAATTTCATGATGTAGACATTGATTGATGTACCAAAGTTAAATGAGAGTGTTATCATTTTCATCACATTAGGTGATTAATAATTGGAGCAGTTGCCAATGAGAAGTCAAAATGTTGCACGACTGAGCATGGCAGAGACGTCTAGATATGTTGTTGAAGCAATTTCTGATGGCTAGTAAAAAATAAACATCACCTGGAGGGAGAAATAAGTATGGCTGAAACACTGCAAGACCTCAAACTGTACTACTACAGGAATGTAGCCTTGAAGCCTTAAAATGCACACATCTAACATGTTTAATAACATGCTCAGCTGAGTGAAGAATACATCAAGAGACAATTGAATTGGTACCGGAAAAGACAGAAACTACTGGAGACATCACTTCAGGACCAGGGGGATCGAATTATCAGACGACAGATATTACAAAGCTCCTAATGTGTAGAGAGGAAAAGATCATTTAGGGAAGCTACTGTTAAGTGGAACTGCATATGAAAGGTGGTCAGTTGAAAACAAATTCTGCTAAGTGCGCCTTTTTGTGAGTGTGTCTAATTCTAACAAAAGAAAAAGAAAAAACTCCAAGAAAAAGCATCAGCAGTCATTTTTAGACTGTTCCAGTTTGCCAGCCTGTCAGCATTTCCATGCTGCTTTACAGGTAAAGGCCAAGAAGGCAGGGAATTGCTGACATTCTAGTATAGCAAACAACTAAGAGTTAACTGATGATGAGACAGGTGCTATGTATACGGTGAGTCCCCAAGTGGCCCTTATTTCACCCTACAAAGGGGTTTCCCCGATCAGTCATATTTACTGCTTTTACCACAGTGTACCCCCTACACTTTATTACTCACTCCCTTTCCCCTATTCATTTCTGCCCATGCATGCTTCTGGCTGCAAGTAGCACTGTTCTCGAGCCCCAGGCCCTTTTGACAGGGGTCTTTATCAAAAATGCAGCCATTTGGAAGGTGGCAAGGACAGGTAAGAGTCATTAACCTGTCAATATTCTGTGAAGCAGAAAAGACTGGAGCCCAGCTACGCAAAAAATGTAAATGATGGATTGTGCCAAAGATTGTTTCCAGTTTTCTGTTTGCAAAAAGTCTAACTGAGGCTCTAATTACAATAATCTTCGCTCTACTTACCTTGCTCCAATTAGTTGAGCATTCTAGTGTGTTTACAGGGATCTCTTTTCTCCAGCTGTAAAATGGGTCACCAGATGTACAATATAGTGGGGGGGCTCAATGTGGTGCTTAAGCTGCTGTGCCTTTCCGATACATTACGGCAGTGATCCGTCTCAAATTATTACAATTATTCAAATGTCAGGCTTGACTTTGCGAACTCACGGTGGCTTGCTGACAACATACCTTGAAGGCATGTCAAAAGATTTATAGCAGTGATAGGGGACATATTGTACTTCAGAGCACTAGTTTTGGACTATCTAGTTACTGGAAACTATAAAACTTAGAGAAGTCCTTTTTATGTGTGGTTTCTGTTGTTTGGGGTAGTTGAATGGTCTTGCAAATTGTCCGTTGAATTTATTTGGCCAGTATTCCACTTGATGGCCGACAAGGAACGGGTCGGAACCTCAAAAATCCCATCCTTTTTTGGTTAGTAAGTGCTCCTTACCTAAGCATTGTTAGGTGATACGTTTGGGGTTTCAAATTTAGGTACTTTATTTTACATCAGTAACATATCAAAAATGAAGTCAGGAAGCATGCAATTTAAAAATCCGTT
Organism: Girardinichthys multiradiatus; assembly: GCF_021462225.1. Classification (NCBI taxonomy): domain Eukaryota; kingdom Metazoa; phylum Chordata; class Actinopteri; order Cyprinodontiformes; family Goodeidae; genus Girardinichthys; species Girardinichthys multiradiatus. Next base: position 14,238,472 of record NC_061797.1, read on the forward strand.
TGAAGAAAACAGTATGTCTGCAGTTTATTAGGGCTGCGAGAAAGCAAAAGAGAGACAGACTTAAGTAGACAATAGGAAGGCTAAATAGTCTTTAGCAAGGGTGCTCTATTTAATCCGAGTTTTTAACCTCTATCTGTTATGGAATATGGTGGATTGTTAAAAGTATCAAAAATCTCGGACTTAAGAGGATTAATTCAATACACATGGACCGAATAACATTTACTCTGTAATAATTTTGTCTTGTTTTATATCCCCCTTTTTCACATAGTCAGGTAAAGCTCCATCTGATTAAATTCACATCCATGAACAACACAACAAATAGTCTTGTTTGGCTATGCCCAAGCTTCTGAGACACATGTCTGTTGGTATGTGATCATTAAAAAAGCTCACTGGTACTATTATTTATGAAAACAAACCACTTTACTGCAGCTTACTATTAACATTAACATATTCAGTTCTACAGCACCACCGCCAGGAATTAGGAGCCTGAAGGCTGAACCAAGGCTGAATTACAGACAGCGGGTAAGTATCTGGGAGTCAAGGTCAAGGTTTCTTATCAGTCTCCCATTGGAGAATGTTGTGTTGGACAAAGGGTGCTGTAACACTGTATAAATTTAACAAAACAAGCAAAATAAATAAAAAAAATATAAAAAAGTTAACACTAAAAATCTTATGACGTACATACTAAGAATTATTTTTATCTTTGTTCTTCTCCTCCCAACTAGTCTTTTAACAGTTTAATTAAAAGAGGGGGAAAAAATCATTTTTAATATCTCGTCGTCGTCGTCGTCTTCTGCTTATCCGGAACTTGGTCGCGGGGGCAGCAGACTCAACAGAGACGCCCAGACGTCCCTCTCTCCAGACACCTCCTCCAGTTCCTCCAGGGGGAGCCCAAGGCGTTCCCAGGCCAGCCAAGAGACATAGTCCCTCCTGCGTGTCCTGGGTCGTCCCCTGGGCCTCCTCCCGGTGGGACGTGCCTGGAACACCTCCCGAGGAAGGCGTCCAGGAGGCATCCGGTATAGATGCCCGAGCCACCTCAACTGGCTCCTCTCGATGTGGAGAAGCAGCGGCTCTACTCCGAGCCCCTCCCGGATGGCCGAGCTCTTCACCCTATCTCTAAGGGAGTGCCCGGCCACCCTACGGAGGAAGCTCATTTCAGCCGCTTGTATGCGAGATCTCGTTCTTTCGGTCATGACCCAAAGTTCATGGCCATAGGTGAGGGTAGGAACGTAGACCGACCAGTAAATTGAGAGCTTTGCTTTTCGGCTCAGCTCTCTCTTCACCACAACGGACCGGCACAGCGCCCCCATTACTGTGGCAGCCGCACCGATCCGTCTGTCGATCTCCCACTCCATTCTTCCCTCACTCGTGAACAAGACCCCGAGATACTTAAACTCCTCCACTTGAGTCAGGAACTCCCCTCCAACCTGAAGAGGACAAGCCACCCTTTTCCGATCAAGTACCATGGCCTCGGACTTGGAGGAGCTGATCCTCATCCCAGCCGCTTCACACTCGGCTGCGAACCGCCACAGCGCATGCTGTAGGTCTTGGCTAGAGGGGGCCAGCTTATATAAAGGATCCATATACCTTCTCTCTGACTTTAATAAAACATACTCAGAGGACAACATATGTTTTGTATGCAAACAAATGTTATTAGCCTGTTTAATGATGGCCTGTTCGAACAGCTCTTGGATTGGGGTAGCTATTATCTTGTTTGTCGTTTTGCCTTTGCCTTACCCTAAATTTACCAAACCAGCAAGTGATAGCATTCATAATGACGGACACAGTCAAATTCAAGTAAAGTATTTCGATATTGGTTTATTTGGTTGCATGAAGTCATCCATCTTAAGTGGTACCCACAAGCAATTAGTGTTTGCCCAATAATGTATTTTAGAGCAAATCTAAATATTTCCACAACTTCAGAGATGGGAAGACTAAGAAAAGGCAAATATCAATTTGCCCTTCAAAACAGGCTGGAGAGAATTTCTCTGTAAATATAGGTTGGACAAAGAGTTTGGTGGTTCTGTGTAAAGTATGCTACACATTTTTTTCTGTTTATTTTCTACCAGCAATTTTATAAAGAAAAGTTAAGAAGTTGAGAAAGTTAAGACAGGTTTTGCCTAGATTTTAGCCCACATCAGTTCTGAATAACAACAGCTAAGAGCATATACACACAATTATTTTAAACCCAATAAATTATATAATAATACATTATTTTAAAATAATCACAGCTGACTTTCCATCCAGTTTTTTGTGCCAAAGTAATGAACTACAGGTCCTTCTCAAAATATTAGCATATTGTGATAAAGTTCATTATTTTCCATAATGTAATGATGAAAATTTAACATTCATATATTTTAGATTCATTGCACACTAACTGAAATATTTCAGGTCTTTTATTGTCTTAATACGGATGATTTTGGCATACAGCTCATGAAAACCCAAAATTCCTATCTCACAAAATTAGCATATTTCATCCGACCAATAAAAGAAAAGTGTTTTTAATACAAAAAACGTCAACCTTCAAATAATCATGCACAGTTATGCACTCAATACTTGGTCGGGAATCCTTTTGCAGAAATGACTGCTTCAATGCGGCGTGGCATGGAGGCAATCAGCCTGTGGCACTGCTGAGGTCTTATGGAGGCCCAGGATGCTTCGATAGCGGCCTTTAGCTCATCCAGAGTGTTGGGTCTTGAGTCTCTCAACATTCTCTTCACAATATCCCACAGATTCTCTATGGGGTTCAGGTCAGGAGAGTTGGCAGGCCAATTGAGCACAGTGATACCATGGTCAGTAAACCATTTACCAGTGGTTGTGGCACTGTGAGCAGGTGCCAGGTCGTGCTGAAAAATGAAATCATCTCCATAAAGCTTTTCAGCAGATGGAAGCATGAAGTGCTCCAAAATCTCCTGATAGCTAGCTGCATTGACCCTGCCCTTGATAAAACACAGTGGACCAACACCAGCAGCTGACACAGCACCCCAGACCATCACTGACTGTGGGTACTTGACACTGGACTTCTGGCATTTTGGCGTTTCCTTCTCCCCAGTCTTCCTCCAGACTCTGGCACCTTGATTTCCGAATGACATGCAGAATTTGCTTTCATCCGAAAAAAGTACTTTGGACCACTGAGCAACAGTCCAGTGCTGCTTCTCTGTAGCCCAGGTCTGGGGAATGCGGCACCTGTAGCCCATTTCCTGCACACGCCTGTGCACGGTGGCTCTGGATGTTTCTACTCCAGACTCAGTCCACTGCTTCCGCAGGTCCCCCAAGGTCTGGAATCGGCCCTTCTCCACAATCTTCCTCAGGGTCCGGTCACCTCTTCTCGTTGTGCAGCGTTTTCTGCCACACTTTTTCCTTCCCACAGACTTCCCACTGAGGTGCCTTGATACAGCACTCTGGGAACAGCCTATTCGTTCAGAAATTTCTTTCTGTGTCTTACCCTCTTGCTTGAGGGTGTCAATAGTGGCCTTCTGGACAGCAGTCAGGCCAGCAGTCTTACCCATGATTGGGGTTTTGAGTGATGAACCAGGCTGGGAGTTTTAAAGGCCTCAGGAATCTTTTGCAGGTGTTTAGAGTTAACTCGTTGATTCAGATGATTAGGTTCATAGCTCGTTTAGAGACCCTTTTAATGATATGCTAATTTTGTGAGATAGGAATTTTGGGTTTTCATGAGCTGTATGCCAAAATCATCCGTATTAAGACAATAAAAGACCTGAAATATTTCAGTTAGTGTGCAATGAATCTAAAATATATGAATGTTAAATTTTCATCATGACATTATGGAAAATAATGAACTTTATCACAATATGCTAATATTTTGAGAAGGACCTGTAGAAAGTGTTCAGTGAAATGATAGAATTATAAAAAAAATATATATATTTTTTTTAAAGTTCATTTTTGAAAAACCAAACACTAAATGTGCAACTAACATGAATTACAAGATCATCATGAGCTGTGTTAAAAATATTTAGGAGTTATAAACATGGAAAATGACTAACGGACTCCCAACATCCCTCCCTAAAATGTGGCCAGTACCACTGATTCATTGAGTCAGCTCTGAGGTTGTTCTATAGTATTACCACCACACCATCTGCTCTTTTTACTGAAGCCATTTAAAATGTAGAATACAAAGCCAAGTCAATTTGTTCTTCACAAGGTAACAGAAATATGCTCAATTTTAATGTAAGACATTTTTACAGTCCTTCTCAAATTCCCTTTAAATAATTGTCTCTTTTATTAAACAAAAGCTACTTCTGAGTTTGCAAATTGTGAAAACAAATTTGTTCTCATCTATTGTAATTTATTTTTATTTTTTTATATTTTGTCATTTAACTGAACATGTGCTGTACAACCTAGAAAGCGGTAGAAATGCACTCTGGGTCCATTGCGGGTCTGTTGCATTGTAATCTGGCAAGCCTTTCAGGTCCCCCTGGCGTCAGAACAGAACTTAATGAGCATGTAAGGTGTAAATCCTGCAACTGACAGACAGATCTCTGCTGTCTTTACAAGGGATTTACCATCTTCCACTGAGCTGTAAGAAGCCAAATGTTCCAACCTCCTATTACTCAAGAGGAAAAACTTGGATTTTATATTGATTCTTTCAATCAGTGGTCATACCTCCTGTGTAATATGATAAATGGAATTGTTCCATGAAAGACAGAAATATTGTGACTATTGGGAAATTCAAGGTTGGAAAATTCACGCTGTGTAAAACGTTTTATACTTTGAAATTTAATGCAAAGTCAAAGAAACCTGATTATTTGCACATGTTGCCGGTTTACATGAGTGGTTGCTTGTCCTGTGTGCCTCTGTGTTGCCCTGTGATACAATGGTGACCTGCCCTGGGTGTACCTCTCCTCTGTGACCCTGCACATACAGACAATGGATGGATGCTTCAGGGGAACCTAAACAAAAAAAAAAGGTCCATGCTTGTTTACAGTACAGAATATATAAAGCCATCTTTGATAAAAAAAAAAGCTTTTACTTAACTAAAATCCTTGTTTTAAATACAGAAAAGGGCCCTATGAGTTGTGTAATGTGTAAAACAATAAAAGAAAGCACAAAATTCAGTAAACAAAATGGAATCCACTGTAAAATGCTACATATCATAGAAAATGTATACCTTGTCAGGATCTTCCCTAAAATATGTTATTAACCCTTTACACCAAAGTTTATGGAGAATATTGACCCTATTAGCTGTTCCTGTTCCCTGTTTGATTAGTGCATTATTTTAAAACACTGTTTTAATGCTTCTATAGAACAAGCTGCTATTTTTTAATTTAACAAACCATTATGACAAAACCAGCAGGTTTAAGAATGTTTTACAAACTATGCAAATATCTTTTTTCATATTAAACTTAGGCTTAAATTGAAATTAGATTTTTATATCAATACTGATACTTTTAAGGTGTTTAGAATATGTTTACTTTGTAAACCATAGAATTCAGTGAAAGAAACATTGACAAAAAGTGGGATGTAGATTCATTTGAGGATGAAAATGAGAACTATATGGACCAAAATGGAAAGTCACATATCTGTCTCCAAGACAGAAGGTTGCTCAAGACTTCAGTGCTTCTTATCTGCATAATTATGTTTTGTGACACTGCAAAGAACTTAGGAAATGACTGATTAAGGACATTCCCAGTAGCAGTAATGGCTCTTCATTCTAATCGATTCCTTGTTATCAATAATAACAAATGGGTAGAGACAGGATGAAAATGAGGCTCTTGTACAGATGTATTCTGATAAACATAGGATCACTTTATCTTCCCAATTGACTGGAGACACTGACAAACAACAGCAGCAGAGCACAGTTCAGACTATTTTTACCTTGCACTTCAACAGCCAAATCCATCAAATATGAGTCTGCTTCTTAAGCATTTGAATTGGAAGGACAAGAGTTAGACTTAACTCATCCAGACAGTTTATCTAAAAGTGCACTGACAGTCCAAAAAATTGCTCCACTATATTTTATTCATGCACCTAAAATTGCACAAATAAAAACCAATTCTTTCTTCAGTACAGAGTACCAAAATGTTAAAACGTATAACAGATGAATATATTGTTAGCATTAGCAGTCAGACAATGTACTGGAGAGGTTATTGTTTATACACTTAGAAAAAGGAATCCCACAAAGTGAGCTTACAATGTGGGCAGTGAAGATATTTTTGGAAAATGGATGACAAAACAAGGTTTTATGCTTTTTTTTTATTTACATGGTTTTTAAAAGCAGCCTTATAATTACTGCATTTTCATGACACTCAATTTACTGTGGTGATTTTGTTACACCACATCATGTCTGTCACAGCTATTGGTCTATTCGTACTGCAATTAAAATACAATGCTCCAGGCGCTGTTGAAGAAACCGGGAAAAAATGAGTGCGGCTGCTGCTTAGGTTTCACTAACTTTTAATGAGGGGCAGACAACTCAAACTCAGTGGGATACATGCATTAAGGTTGATCCTCTGTTCACACACATACTGCCATGCCTAAGTGCTGCCCTGGTTGCCTATTGTATATCTTAACATACTGAATAACATGTTCAGTTATTAATAAATTTCACAGATGCTGCTTAAAATAAAAAGAACACCATCTGTAACATATTTTTCTTCATGTCATATTATGCAGGAAACATTATGAAAAAATATGGAGAACAAGCACATTCTTGTTAACAGCAGTGAGAAGTAGGAAAAAGAAGACTACACAACTCTGTAGGCAGCGATGGAGAAGTTATTAGGGTAGGGACTAATACTGTACATAATTGCAAAGGCGATGAAAATGGATGCATGGTTTGTTAATTTTACATTGAATTAACATCTGAAATCGGGTGTACATTTGTATGCAGCGACTCTGAGTTAATATTTTGTAGTACCACCTTTTACTGCAACTTCAACTGCAAGTCTTTAGGAGTACATCTTTACTAGCTTTGTACATATAGTGCTTGATGTACTAGAAACACCTTAAGATCAGTTGGATTACATAGAGACCATCAACAATTTTCAAGTCTTGCAACAAATTCTCAATTGGTTGTAGATCTGAACATTTGCAGGGCTATTATTTGGCATTAAAAGCTTTTTTTCCACAGTATCATAGCTCTGGCTGTATGTTTAGGGTTAATATTTTCCTGGCCATCCACATGTTTGCTGTGTCCCCTATGTAACGTGTGGCAAACTTTAAAATAACTTTTCTATAAAGGCCAGAATTGGTTAATGCACAACAAATAGATTTTCTGTTAACACATTCTTCCTCCTGAGCTTTGGATCTATGTAGCTTCTCCTGAGTTACCGTGGGCCTCTAGGCTGTTTCTCTAAATGCTCTCCTTGCAGGACCTGTCAGTTTAGGTTGTTGGCCATTACTTGGTTCAACGATTACAATATTGTTTTATTACCTAACCCTGCTTTAAATGGCTCCTCATCTGACCCATCCACTGTGTTCTTTGTTCCTTATAAAGCTAGCTGTTCACTAATGTTTGCTAAAAAAAAAAAAACTTCTGAAGCCTTAACAGAACAACTGTTTAGATACTGAGTTTAAATATCAGGTGGAATCTTTTCACTAATTAGGTGACTTCTGAAGGCAATTGGTTAGAGCAGAATATATTTAGGGCTATCAGAGTAAAATGAGTTTACTGCATATGCATGCCATATTTTTTATTTTTATTTGAAAACATTTTGAAAACCATACATCTATTTTTTTCCACTTCACAATTACACATTGCTGTTTGATGGTCTCTCACATAAAATAATGTAAATAATAAATATAAATACTAATATACATAAAATAATTATACATCAAAGAGTTTATTGAAATGTGACAAAAAGTGAAAAGGTTCAAGGGATATCACTATACTTCTGCAGGGCACTATGCATTTTGTTGCCAGGTAGTAAAATGATTAAGGTTTGTAGGAAAACATCGTTTTACTTCCACTAATGTTATTTCAATACATTTTTCTCTTCTTCATTGTATTGCAAAGCACAATCAGATTTTGATCCATCATGCATTACTCTTTGAAAATCAGTGCGACAGTATATCCAGATTCAGGTCCAGATCTCAACATTAATGAGGAGAGGAGAGTTACATAACATGCCAGAATCTGATATCTCATCATACATCTCCCAGCAAAAGGCAGTGCAAGGGATCAGGATCATCAGAACAACAGTTTTTTTCCCTGGACCGACTACTAGCAGGTGCTTCTTATTCAGGAATCTTCAATTTACAGCAAAAGTCCCCCTGCAACTCTTGCTATGACAGTGCTGATTTTGAATAAATTATGCTAGCTCTGATATTATATCCATTATCCTTTTGCTGTGCAATGTTCAGAACTATCTAGTTTCTCAGCAGCTCCTATAATGTACCAAAATAAGGTTTTGTATCCAAATAAATTTACTTTAATAAATGCAGTGACACCAGATGATGTGCCTACGTAAAGAATGATGGAGTACGGCTGTATTTGTGAACGTGTTTACCTTTTTGCTTTTGGTATGCAGTATAAATGTCACTGACTGGTCTAAATGCTTACAAAAGGAATAAAGTTTGGTTTGCCAACTGGAAAAGTGTGAGCTGTAGGAAAATCAACTTATTCCAGCAGAAGTTATAACCATGGTATTTCTATTTAAAAGTACAAATCACCTAAATATCATTATAGATTTTCAATTTGCTGTTCATGTATTTGGAAGAACAATTGTGCAGTCATAAATCCCTTGCCTTCTAACGTCTTATTTAACTTCTGCCTTCCATTTTATGGCAGCAGCTGCTCATGTTCTTCAGTCATTCAGTCACCCAAAAAGAGTGTGACTTTAGAAAAGGAGATCCTTTTCTCAGACCATTACCATCCATTTCCCAAAGGTGCAAACCCCATCACACAGTGTTTTTAGAGACTGTGAGAAAGGGGCTTGGCAGAGTAGAAGAATACATTTCTGCTTAATTAATCCCTTTCCTTACTTTACGTATTAAAAGGCAATGGTCTGTTTAACAACTTTCAGCGACACTAAACGGGTAATTAGTCACAGCCTAATCATTTTTCATACATTTAATGTGTATGCCTAGGGTGCTGTGTGCTCCCGGGAGGGTCATCCCACTAGCCATCTTACTTCCACACCTCTTTTTAAAGATTCCCACATCTACAAAGGATTAAGTCATTTCATCAGCTCGATGATCAGCTGAGATACTCATACCTCACTAGTTCTTTCCAGCATCTCTAACCACCTGCTTCTGATAGGTAAGAGTAAGACATGCAAGTTAGGGAGAAAAAAGCTCCACTGAACATAAATTAATGGTGATAAAATAATAAGTGGGAAGTAAAACGGATTTCTCTTTTTCAGATGTACAATAAGACCCAATTCTGGATAAGCATGAGACAATGGATGGATGGATGGATGGATGGATGGATGGATGGATGGATGGATGGATGGATGGATGGAATGAAAATGTTTGTCGACCATTTTCCTAAGGTATCATTATTCCAGATGTTTATTAGAGGCATACTGTATCATGGTGAGTACAATGCACTCACAGTGGAGATTTCAATGCTTTGCCTCTCATGTCACATGGGGGTTTCTGGTGTGTTTTCACATGGCTTAGTGAAGTAACTGTTTTGCTGCACAGACTCAGATCTACTGCAGTGTTTGTATGATTTGTTCTTAGCAAGGTAACTACCCCTAAATCTGAAATTCAAACATTGAATGATGAGCCTATTTGAGAGAAAGGCTCTCCACATTCTGCTGTGCAGGCATTTGATTTTTCTTTTTTTTTTTTTTTTGACAATCTGCTGTTGCTATCTGTTCTATCTCTGTTCTCTAACCTGTTACTTTTCCAGACAGCATCCAAAAAACTACGTTTCACAGTGCAAGCACAGCTGGTGTTGGCACCGACAGGTTGTGTTTGAGCACTGTTCAGAAATTACTGGGGCAACAGACGTTTCAGTGAAATCCCACACACAATGCCTTGCACAAGTATTTCTATCTGTTGCAAAATTTAACATTTTGTCACATTACAACCTCACACCTCACTGTATTTTATTGGCATTTTACAGTATGTGATAGAGCAACACAACGTACAGCATAATGTTGAAGAGCAGGCAAAATGGTTTTCAAATTGTGTATTAATGGAAAGTTGATCTTCAACAAGATTTCATCTAAACTTTCTACTGACTGAAAACAATTATCTTGTGAATTTTCAACCAGACAGTTTTTACAGTGTGAGAAAAGCTGGAGTTTTTTTCTTTCTTGAACCAGGGGGCATGAGGTATTACATATGATAAAGAGTTCTTAACAAGTTTGTTTCGATTTTTCAAAATGAGGTTCTGTGAAGGTATTATAATGTTTCCCTGACCTGCAATAGAAAGACCTCATATCACATATGTGCTGAAATATAAATACATCCTCAGAGTGGTGGAACCTAACAGGTAATCTGACATACACGGTCTGTTTTAGCTAACTTCAGGAATTTAAAATCCAGACTCAAAATGTTGGAATCAGTGGGACAAAATGTCTTCTTAGCAGATATTAAGCATATACACTTTCACAAGAGACATAGATGTTTGGTCCTTTTTTTTATTTAGGCGAACAATATCAGTGTTCCTATATGGAATGAAAGCACCAGTCGGTTATATCAGTCCGCCTGATAAACTGCAAATCCTCAGTCCATTTTAAAGTAAAACCTGAAGAGTTTGCGTCAGACTGTCAGTTGTTCAACAGCACAGAAGAAGTTATGTTCCTGAACTCTCCAGGTCTCAGTTGTTGACATTCGATCAGTTGATCAGACTAATCAGCAAATGAGTTGGACCAGGTCAGCATAAGTCTGCTATCTTTTTAGCTTTTCCCCCCTCTGACGATAAATTTAGGTTTTCAAAAAACTCACAGTGATATAACATCTTTCTACAGCAGGTAAGGAAATTATTACCAATAATAACCTTACTTCAGTAAATCCCATCTGATTTCCGATCTTGGCTTTTTGTAAAGCTTTGACCTGCCATTAGGACATTTTTCTATAGGAACTATAATGTAAGAACAGCATTTCTTTCTTCATTGGCAATTAGAATGATTGGTACATTTTTCACTACTGATTTCTCTCAACAGCCAATTTCTAGTTGTCTTCTGTACTAAGCATGTTAAATCCAATCATCTACAGGTCCTTCTCAAAATATCAGCATATTGTGATAAAGTTCATTATTTTCCATAATGTCATGATGAAAATTTAACATTCATATATTTTAGATTCATTGCACACTAACTGAAATATTTCAGGTCTTTTATTGTCTTAATACGGATGATTTTGGCATACAGCTCATGAAAACCCAAAATTCCTATCTCACAAAATTAGCATATCATTAAAAGGGTCTCTAAACGAGCTATGAACCTAATCATCTGAATCAACGAGTTAACTCTAAACACCTGCAAAAGATTCCTGAGGCCTTTAAAACTCCTAGCCTGGTTCATCACTCAAAACCCCAATCATGGGTAAGACTGCCGACCTGACTGCTGTCCAGAAGGCCACTATTGACACCCTCAAGCAAGAGGGTAAGACACAGAAAGACATTTCTGAACGAATAGGCTGTTCACAGAGTGCTGTATCAAGGCACCTCAGTGGGAAGTCTGTGGGAAGGAAAAAGTGTCGCAGAAAACGCTGCACAACGAGAAGAGGTGACGGACCCTGAGGAAGATTGTGGAGAAGGGCCAATTCCAGACCTCGGGGGACCTGCGGAAGCAGTGGACTGAGTCTGGAGTAGAAACATCCAGAGCCACCGTGCACAGGCGTGTGCAGGAAATGGTCTACAGGTGCCGCATTCCCCAGGTCAAGCCACTTTTGAACCAGAAACAGCGGCAGAAGCGCCTGACCTGGGCTACAGAGAGGCAGCACTGGACTGTTGCTCAGTGGTCCAAAGTACTTTTTTCGGATGAAAGCAAATTCTGCATGTCATTCGGAAATCAAGGTGCCAGAGTCTGGAGGAAGACTGGGGAGAAGGAAATGCCAAAATGCCAGAAGTCTAGTGTCAAGTACCCACAGTCAGTGATGGTCTGGGGTGCCGTGTCAGCTGCTGGTGTTGGTCCACTGTGTTTTATCAAGGGCAGGGTCAATGCAGCTAGCTATCAGGAGATTTTGGAGCACTGCATGCTTCTATCTGCTGAAAAGCTTTATGGAGATGAAGATTTCATTTTTCAGCACGAACTGGCACCTGCCTGCTCACAGTGCCAAAACCACTGGTAAATGGTTTACTGACCATGGTATCACTGTGCTCAATTGGCCTGCCAACTCTCCTGACCTGAACCCCATAGAGAATCTGTGGGATATTGTGAAGAGAACGTTGAGAGACTCAAGATCCAACACTCTGGATGAGCTAAAGGCCGCTATCGAAGCATCCTGGGCCTCCATAAGACCTCAGCAGTGCCACAGGCTGATTGTCTCCATGCCACGCCGCATTGAAGCAGTCATTTCTGCAAAAGGATTCCCGACCAAGTATTGAGTGCATAACCGTACATGATTCTTTGAAGGTTGACGTTTTTTGTATTAAAAACACTTTTCTTTTATAGGTCGGATGAACTTTATCACAATATGCTAATATTTTGAGAAGGACCTGTATATGTGACGTTAGTACAAAGTCTGAAGAGCCTGCACCAGCAGACAATGTTCATTATATTTTGAGGATGCCGAAAGCCTGAGTTTATGGGACTGTGCAGACTTTCCTAACAGTGTTATATTTTCATTGGTCTTTTACCGACCATGCATAAATTTTTAGCCAGGCAATTGCATTATGCTAAATAATGCAAAATCAATGTTCCGATATCAATGAGTGTTGAGCAAGACAAACCTGTAACCTAGATTCTGAGCCAATCACCCCTCAAATGCAAAGGTCATCCAAGACCCTATCATCTAATGCAGTTTCATCCATCAAGTGGGCTAAACCCCCTCCAGCAGATGTAGCTGTTGCTGAAGTCCCACTACACAGGCTACAGCGACACTGCACATTCTTCTATTTCACACAGTCTGTAATTTTCCAGCTGCTAGTATTTTAATTTGTCTACAGCTCTCCCTAACATTTGTCCACAAAGCAGAGATCATGACAAGTGGTGTGCTGCAGTAAAAGCCACAGGTGGTGTGTCCATAAAAGCACTTTTGACTCTACACTTGTTAACCTTTTAAGACTCAATAGACCTTTTTTCTCATGACAGACATTTTGACCTGTAGAAAAAACACAGGTGTAACTGATAAAATTAACAAATAAAATATTACAATGTGTGTGTGAAAGCCATGTCAGCAACAGGGAACTCGCAGCACTGACACCATTTCATAACAATTACCAAAGGTGTCGAATCTGACTGCTTGACATCTCAATTTGCAACCCAAGTGTCAAAATTAGCTCCAACTTTTAAAAACTCAAGGCAAAATCATTGCAGTCTTGACTTAACCAAGAGGTGTTTCTTTGTAGGCAACATAAAATCTGTGATCAGACTTGAAACATAATATGAAAATTCAATCCTGTAGAGACTCACAATAAGAAACACAAAATGCGATTAGAGAAGTTACACAATGGATGTTTATTTTTTTGGCGCTCAGACATGAATGCTGATAATGCAATTGTCTTCCCCGGGATCTGGTACTGGTGATGGAGAGGAGGCCTGATGGTAATGGAACTGAGAATCCGATCGGGGCGATGGGGTGGAGGAGGGTCGAAGCTCAGCTGACAGCTGGGAGATCCATGAATGGGAGACTTTAAATGCGGAACCTTGAAGGATCATTGGCTGAGAATTACTGCAGACTTGATGCTGATTGGTTGGCGCGGAGATGCATGGAGAAGCCATTGGATGAAGCTGGAGGAGTAGGTGAGTCTCCAAGATTGAATTTTCGTCATTACTCCATTAGTTAAAAAGAAATCTAAGGGACAATCAACACAGCAGGAAATAGGAATTTCCCAAGCATAAGTATGATGAAAGTGGAGCAATGTTGAGATATATTAGATTAGTTTAATGTTCATAAATCAAACAGCCCCCTAATCTATCAAAAACAATCAGAAAGATGACCTCCGGGACTTTCCAAAGAGCAGTCTCTATTACATAATAAATACAATAATTCCTGTGCATTTCTCTGGATTGGAATATATTTAGAATCATTGCCACAATTAGGGCTGCACAGTGGTGCAGTTGTTAGCACTGTTGCCTTGCAGCAAGAAGGTCCTGGGTTCAATTCCTGTCTGGGGTTCTCACCAGGCATGTCTTCCTCCCACAGTCCAAAGACATGCCTGTTAGGTTAATTGGTCTCTCTAAATTGCCCTTAGGTGTGTGCATAGTTGTTTGTGTGTTGCCCTGCAATGGATTGGCAACCTGTCTAGGGTGTACCCTGCCTCTTGCCCATAGACTGCTGGAGATAGGCACCAGCTTGCCCGTGACCCACTATGGAATAAGTGGTAGAAAATGACTGACTGCTACAATTAATGCTTTAACTAAAGGTTACATATGACTTAACGAGAGGCAACATCAAAAGAATCACAGATTACATTAAATATTAATTAATAACTAATCTTCACTGACTAGCTAAACCAAAAATGAACAAAATAAATGTGGCTACCAAACAAAAACACTTCAAATAATCTACACTGTAATTAAAAAGCAAAAGAACTACATGGAAATAAGAAGAAATTAATATTCAAAATAACATTAAAAGTTTTATTAAACTTTTTAAGAATTATGACATTTTGTCAATCTCTTGCAAGCCTAAAGAAAGGTTTTTATGGCCTGGTGTTGATTGTAATAGCTACTTAAAGGGGAAAAAATGACAGATGAGGCTACAGGCTCAGAACTACCTTGACCTATTAGCTTATTAGCAATCTACATTTAAATTTGCAATTAATTATTGATTATTTTACAGCTTTATGGATTTCTATATTTAAAGAAATGGGATTTTTGTATATAAAAGAACCTTTATAACATATATGGGCACTCAGTGGACTTTTTTTGAGCATGACTGATGAGTTCATACAGTCTTCATGTTTTTTAGACCTTGGGTCCCATGTGCATGGATAAGAAGTTTGTTTTGACTTAATCTAAAGTCCAGTAAGGCCAAACAAAGTGAAAAAGGTAAACTCTTGTAGGTATAATCCCAAATATGATCGTAGTGTAATTACTACAAAATAAATATGACAACTATGTTAATCGTGCATAGTTTGTATCAAACTTAAAATAAAGACAATAATTTTCTTTTTGGATTACATTGAAATCAAAACAAAAGTCTTCTTGCTTTTCAAAGTGGATGATCCTTAGAGCAGTAATTTAGTGTGTTACAGTATATAGATGGGTTTCAGGAGGATGATGTCATCACGCACGCTACCTTGCTTCCGCCATGTTGAGTACCGAACGCTAAACTCCGTGGCGCTTTCTCTCAGACCAGAATGGATCGTTCTCATTTAAATCCCCACGAACTTAAACGATACAACGAAATAATCGCTGTTATTGGATGTGATCCATACGAAGTTCCTGCAGACTGTTTTCAACACCTTTCATCAACTGACAGGCTTCCAGATTTTTCCTTCCACGACTTATACATAACCCTCTGTCAGCAAGAACCACATCCCCAGGGGACAACAGGTCAAGATATCCACTATGCTCCGTCACATACTTATCACTTGTCCTACCACCCCAACCTTTTGAAACAAAGCTAATGACCCCTTGTGGTGTTATGGAAATGAGATACTTAACTGTATTATGATGTTTATATTGTGAATAGGTTTGTGCATGTGCTCTCATCTCTTTAGGTCTTTCAATGAATATCTCAAAGCAGTCAATAATACTAGTGCAATTTCTGAAGTTTTTTCTGTAACACATGGGAAGACTAATTAAAATCTGATCTCTGCTTGGCCACCTTATAATATTACACAACCGGAAATACATAACATTCAGTGTGTTGTTGAAAACCCTACTAGCAGTTGATGTTGATGTATGAAAACAATGACCTAGAAAAAAAAGTGGTAAATTAATTCTCAAGCGCATTAATGTTAGTAAAAACTGCTGAAAAGGTGACAAACATGACTTAACATTAAGTAATGGTGATATAAAAGAGAATACAACAATCAATTTACAGTAAGAAGGCAGGCCAGTTAACTTATTGACTTTCTCATCTTTGCCTTGGAAACTTACTTTACTGAATGTTAATGAATCTACTTCACCCTTGAGTTTACAGATTTCAGTCCTTAATCTCATACATTCTTCATTGAGTCTTTTAATTGTGACTTGGCAAGAAGCATTGGTACAGGTACCATCCATCGCCAATCCAACCTCCTGTCTGTCTTCTCCTCCATCCTGCTGGTCATCATCATCCACCTCCTGTCTGTCCTCTGCTTTTCCCGTCTCTCCTCTGTCAGCATCAATCACTGCTCTTTTTCTTTTTAGAGCCTGAGTGTGTTCAAACCTGGCCATTTGATAAATCCTCTTTCGCTTGTTTGGAGAACTTAGATGACGAAATATTGTTGGCACGTAGTTTGGGCTTAGTGGGTTTTGGCTTTTTGCACCTGATGAGACAAAGGTTTCAGTTAATGTAACTAGGTCTGTGTCCAAAGCAGCTACAACGAAGAAACCAGAGAAATGAAACATCTTGCTAGGTTAATCTAAGATCAGCACAATATATCATCAAGCTTATTAGCTTGTAAGACTAAGTTTTCAACTTCTGTTGCTGTATATTTTACTGTCATTATGTTGCGTAAGTTCAATTGAATGGAATGTAAAAATACTACATTAATCTCAAAAGATCCTGCTGTAGACAGATATCTAAGCTAACAACTGCAATCTCTGAAGCAAAATATTCAGATCTTCATATCAAATGCATTTGTTACAAACGGTGTCTATTCAGTTTCATTCTAATCACTTAATTTTCTGAAAAATATGTTCAAGACATTAAATCCAGTTGGCAGTAGCTTGAGCTAGCTCTCCGGACGTGCTTTGAAACTCACATGATACAAAATGTGCACTGCACAGACGGCTACTTGCAGTCGGCGTCCAGTTAGCCCTCCGACGTTCTTCCTCTTTCGGTAAGCGATAAAAAGAAATATTTGGGTCACCTTTCTTATTATCACACCCAACTGCACAACACACGGACGGCATCTTCAACGACCGGGGCACCAAAGAAGGTACTCAATATGGCGACGGCTAGAGTTCGGTGAGCGTGTGACGTCACCTGCAAGGCATCTATATACAGGTCCTTCTCAAAATATTAGCATATTGTGATAAAGTTCATTATTTTCCATAATGTCATGATGAAAATTTAACATTCATATATATTGCACACTAACTGAAATATTTCAGGTCTTTTATTGTCTTAATATGGATGATTTTGGCATACAGCTCATGAAAACCCAAAATTCCTATCTCACAAAATAAGCATATTTCATCCGACCAATAAAAGAAAAGTGTTTTTAATACAAAAAACGTCAACCTTCAAATAATCATGTACAGTTATGCACTCAATACTTGGTCGGGAATCCTTTTGCAGAAATGACTGCTTCAATGCGGCGTGGCATGGAGGCAATCAGCCTGTGGCACTGCTGAGGTCTTATGGAGGCCCAGGATGCTTCGACAGCGGCCTTTAGCTCATCCAGAGTGTTGGGTCTTGAGTCTCTCAACGTTCTCTTCACAATATCCCACAGATTCTCTATGGGGTTCAGGTCAGGAGAGTTGGCAGGCCAATTGAGCACAGTGATACCATGGTCAGTAAACCATTTACCACTGGTTTTGGCACTGTGAGCAGGTGCCAGGTCGTGCTGAAAAATGAAATCTTCATCTCCATAAAGCTTTTCAGCAGATGGAAGCATGAAAGTGCTCCAAAATCTCCTGATAGCTAGCTGCATTGACCCTGCCCTTGATAAAACACAGTGGACCAACACCAGCAGCTGACACGGCACCCCAGACCATCACTGACTGTGGGTACTTGACACTGGACTTCTGGTATTTTGGCATTTCCTTCTCCCCAGTCTTCCTCCAGACTCTGGCACCTTGATTTCTGAATGACATGCAGAATTTGCTTTCATCCGAAAAAAGTACTTTGGACCACTGAGCAACAGTCCAGTGCTGCTTCTCTGTAGCCCAGGTCTGGGGAATGCGGCACCTGTAGCCCATTTCCTGCACACACCTGTGCACGGTGGCTCTGGATGTTTCTACTCCAGACTCAGTCCACTGCTTCCACAGGTCCCCCAAGGTCTGGAATCGGCCCTTCTCCACAATCTTCCTCAGGGTCCGGTCACCTCTTCTCGTTGTGCAGCGTTTTCTGCCACACTTTTTCCTTCCCACAGACTTCCCACTGAGGTGCCTTGATACAGCACTCTGGGAACAGCCTGTTCGTACAGAAATTTATTTCTGTGTCTTACCCTCTTGCTTGAGGGTGTCAATAGTGGCCTTCTGGACAGCAGTCAGGTCGGCAGTCTTACCCATGATTGGGGTTTTGAGTGATGAACCAGGCTGGGAGTTTTAAAGGCCCCAGGAATCTTTTGCAGGTGTTTAGAGTTAACTCGTTGATTCAGATGATTAGGATCATAGCTTGTTTAGAGACCCTTTTAATGATATGCTAATTTTGTGAGATAGGAATTTTGGGTTTTCATGAACTGTATGCCAAAATCATCCGTATTAAGACAATAAAAGACCTGAAATATGTCAGTTAGTGTGCAATGAATCTAAAATATATGAATGTTAAATTTTCATCATGACATTATGGAAAATAATGAACTTTATCACAATATGCTAATATTTTGAGAAGGACCAGTACTTCACTACTTCACTAAATGTAACAGGGACATTGAATGAGAGGCAGAGAGCAGCTCATCGAGGCAGGCAGGGAGCAGAGGCACAGCTGCAGGTTGGACTGAAGGCCTGATTAGTAGCCTCACTAATGGGCTGTAATCATTTTCTTACTTAATGAACATAATTTATTTTTAACCAAGACCACAACTGTACATGATCAGGGTTGTAGCTCCATCTGTCACAGCCGAGTGGAAATTAATGTTGATTAAAATGAAGCAAAACGTCTATTTTGTGGTCTGTACTGATGCCCACAGTTAAGTAGAAAAAAGCTCATCCTGGTCAAATAGCTGCCTTTTTGTTTTTTTGTTTTTGTTTTATATAATTTAGTTTGCAAACATTTTTAGTTGAATAAAATTAATCTTCATATAAACCAGGTTCTAAAAATGCTACTGTTGCCAATTTGACTCCTAGGAAAATAAATCTATGTTGTTCAGAGAATATAACTTTTATCTGTAGACAGTGTTTGCTTTTGCCAAAGGTACTTGTTTAAGGCTTTAATATATTCCTGGTTTGTCTCAGGCTTTTCATGGGAATAAGTGCAGCATGCTCAGATAAGTACATTGCCCTGTGCTTTAATACCAAAACTGACGAGTCAGACCCGTTAAAAACTCAAATGTTACAGAATTTACTCACCTACTCACTGCAAATGAATACCAATTCAGGCTTTTAACACTCAGAAAGTATCATGTAAGGCCCCTGTCACTGCCGCCCCACCAAGTCTTTTGAGAATATGAATGTTTTTTTTTCTTCCTTTGTCCCATACAGTTTGTTTGATCGCAGCAGGAACCACATTTATTTATTATTAATGATTTTGGAAATAATTCAGAGCCCCGTGTGTGTTTATTGCGTTACAGGGCCTCTATGTTGCTGTTAATCCTCTTGCCTTTAATTAACATAACAAAATCATTAATGTCTCTTTATTTTCTCTTTTTTTCTCTTTATTATCGTGTCTTAAATCCCTTTAGCAACTGCGAACCATGCCTAATCGTGAAGAAATGGGTTATAATTTGTCTTATTTCGATTTGTTTTCTGACTTGCAGCAGCAGCAGCTGAATAAACTTAAATGGGGCTTATCTTCATCTGCTGTATCAAGGTGATGTATTATTCTTAACGAGTAAGAATTTTTTACATTGACTTATTTGAGCATACTCCCTGTCATATATTTGAAAAATAGTGTTTCAAGGATTTAATTCAGCTACATTGGAGTCATACATTAATTTTAGCAGATCCTAGTGGCTGTGACCAGAAAAACTGGCCACACTTTGAAGAGTTAGATATTAATTTGCTTTTAACACATTCATTAGTAGGTATTTGACCTCAGACAGCCCGCACGTATTGCAATGTACTGTATTATAACACTTATTATAAAGCTTAAAAGGTTCTTTTTCATATACTTTAAATTTTATTCCTGAAATGTATCACATTTTTGGAATACCCAACCTGGCTCTCCATCCTACCCTATTATGACTCACTGATGCTTTTGTACTTTCAGGTATAAAGTCCTATTATTCTCTAACACATTTTTCCCTTCTTTTGTGTGTATTCTAGTTTGACAATGGATTGGAAACCATGTGTTAGCTGGCCATCTCAAGCTTTTGATGCAGCTTTATTGAGAAATTCAAGCACAAAGATGGACCATTAGCTAGATATTTAAATGACATGTAGGCACAAAAACCAAGCAGATAACTTTTCTAACCCAAAAAACACAATGAGCCTCAAACTGCATACAATCTATTTGTAATTGTTTTAAAAGAAGAGAAAATTAGGAGACATCTGTTTATTGAACCCCATCATTCCTGTTACTTATTTCAGCTGAGATCACTGATATTAAACAGAAATCCTTTTCTCTATTTTTTTCAGCTAAAAAACTTCACCTTTTGTTCACTTCACCTCCTTGTAATGCAAACATTGATTGAAATGCTGATGAAAAGCCTGCTTAAGAATAAAAGTTTTAGAAGAAAATAGATACACCATAATAATCAGTAGATGATCCAAATCAGATATTCAGGTTGATTGTCCTCCTGGACGCCTTCCTCGGGAGGTGTTCCAGGCACATCCCACCGAGAGGAAGCCCAGGACACAGCCAAGGACACGCTGGAGGGACTATGTCTCTTGGCTGGCTTGGGAACCCCTTGGGCTCCCCCCGGTGGAGCTGGAGGCGGTGTCTGAAGAGAGGGACATCTGGGTGTCTCTGGTGAGTCTGCTGCCCCCGCGACCCGGTCCCGGATAAAGAGTAAGACGTACAGATTTAAACTTTTTTAAAAAGGGAACTGTATTTCCTATGGCATAAGTAATACATTACATAGTCTAGTACATAAAATTCAGTCAGCATGGGGTAAATCTCTGCTGTTATGCTGATTATTTTTTTATTTACCCATAACTCCTGATGAACCCAATCAGTTAGATAGACTACTAGCATGTCTTGAAGACATAAAAACCTAGATGACTTTTGATTTCCTGCTTTTAAATTTAGTTAAGGTAGAAGTTGTCATTGAAGATTCATTGAAAAACACACTCCTCACTCAGTCACTAATTCTGAGTCAAATTGGCCAATCAAGCACAGTAACACCATGGTTAATAAACCAGCTTTTGGTATATTTGGCAGTGTGGGCAGGCACCATGCACCATTAAAAAATGAAATCAGCTTCTCCATATAGCTTGTTAGCAGAAGAAAGCATGAAGTGCTCTAATATTTCCTCCTAGAACACTGCATGGACTTCAGAAAACACATTGTACCTGTCATGATTTGCAGTTGTTTTAATTTTTGTTTTAGATTTTTCCTCTGATCATGATTGTTTATGTTTTTCAGGTACCCTTTGGTTTAGTTTCTGATACTGGTTCTATTTATGGTTTGTTTTATGTTCTGTTACATATGATAAGATATTCCTTTGGTTAGATTGTTTTCTTGCATCCCAGTTCAGTTTATTAATGTCTTAGTTACCACTGCCTGCCACAATTAGACCATAATCACCTTCATTCGGTCCACCTAGTCTATGCTCATCGGTCTCACTGTTTCCACCTGTGCCTGCGCTCTATATTTACTCTTCTGTTTTCTCTTACTGGAGATACTGTTGGCCTTGCCATGCCAGTTTATGACTGTTTGTCCATGCCATGCAATGCGTGCTCACGTGTTTTCCCTGTTCACCTCATTCCCGTATTTTTTAAATTAAACATGTTCCACTGACCATGCTACCTCTGCCTGTCTGCACTTGGGTCCATTCCAAGAGCATCCTTTGACAGTACCAACACCAGCAGATGACACGGCTCCCCAAATTATCACTGACTGTGGAACCTTACACTGGACTTCAAGCAATGTGGATTCTGTGCCTCTCCACTCTTCCAGACTCTTGACCTTGATTTCCAGATAAAATGCAAACTTTACTTTCATCTGAAAAGATTATTTTGAACCACTGAGAAACAGTCCAGTTCTTTGCTCCTTAGCCCAGGTAAGACGCGTCTGATGTTGTCTCTGGTTCAGGAGTGGCTTGGCACAAGAAATTTGACATTTGTAGCTCATATGTAGGATTCATCTTTGCATAGTGGCACTTAATAAGCTGACTCCAGTCACAGTCCACTCCTTGTAAAGCTCTCTCAGTTTCTTGAAATAATATTGCTGAAAAATGGGAATTGGCAGGTCTTTAAATCTACACAAACGTATTTAGCAAGTGCTAAACAAGCAATTCATGTTTCTTTTATTTAAATGATTGAATAAAGTACCATTTACTTAATTGTTAACAATATTAAAACTACTCATTTTTCTTGCAAGTATTTAAAGTGAATAAATTAGAATACTAAACCCAGTGTAACCATGTTTGTTCACCACCAGAAATGATGCAATATATTGAACGATAACAACTAAATATGACTGAACACTATGGTCTTTGGAGTCCTCACCAGTGGCAGAGCCAGAAACATTTTATCGGGCTGGCCAGACTAAGACCATTGCTCACTGAGGGGTGGCCAAAAACTGATTTTATGTTTTTTTTTTCTTTTTTTGTGGCACTAGTGGCTGTCATTTTTATAGTTATATAAAAGTAGGGTAAAGAGAGGGGGAAGACATGCTGCACAGGTCGCTGGGGTTGGGACTCAAACCATGGACCGCTGTGTCAAGGACTGAAGCCTCTGTAGATGGGTAGCACACTGTACCACTACGCCAAAGGCCGTGCCCTTCTTTTTACTGTTTGTGCAGTGGTGGTCCCTCTCTCTTACAGAGACACATGACTAACTTTGTTTTCTCCCCCATAATCGATAACAAAAATACACAAAAACTAGTTCCAACAAGTCATCTTTCATGTTGTATATTGTCAATGTGGATAATTTACCTCAATTCAACTTATAATAATAAAACTGCCTTTTTTTCTTCTAAACAGCAGTGACATCATGAAAATGTTTACAGCTTTTATGGAAAACACCTTAAATAAAAAAATAATAATGTAGCATAGCACATCGGAACATTATTTCTCTTTAAAAACAAAAAGGAGAGAAAAGAGGTCTCTTCCATTTATGTTACTTCAGAGGCTGTTTATGAGCTAACAAGCACATGTAACACATTGCCCTTTCACAATTGCAGTTATGTGCGGTGCACATAACACGTTAGTGAACGTTGTCTTAGATTTTCTCTTTCACAGGAAACCAGCCATTTTTATTTTTATTTTATTTTAAATTCAGATAAGAAACTTTTCAGAGTACATAAATGTTGTTGCCTTTTTAACTTAACTCAGAGAATCGCCTCTTCTGCAGCAGAGGAAAATGAGAGAGAAACTGTACCGTGCTCAACAAAGTCCTTCTGTAGTTGCTGCCATTAATGATCTTTTGAACATGAACCAAAACTACTTCTTCAATTATAATTGTGTTATTGATTGAGAGCATTACTGCTGCCACCATCTGTTTTGGAGGGGAACTGCTTGTTCCGGAGGTGCGGTATCCTGGTGAATGATGTCCCCATGGAAACAACAAATAACTTGGGGTGGCCGGACCCGGGTCCTAACCAATTAGACGGCAACCAACATAATTTAAGGGCACGATTGACCGAGGAGGTTCTAGAAGACTATTCAGCCACAAGCAGCCTCTGGCAAGGTTTTAGAGAAGGTAAGTGAATTACATTCAGTACTTTGCAAAAGTTTGAGGCAGGTGTGAAAAAATGCTGTAAACAAAGAATCAATAATAATAATAATAATAATAATGCATTTATTTGACAGCGCCTTTCAAAACACCCAAGGACACTTTACAACATTTAAAACACAATTAAAACAATATGGAAAAGAACAAAATAAAAACCTTTAAAGTGAGAAGGCTAACTTGAACAGATTAGTTTTCAATTGTGTTTTGAAGACGAGAAGAGAATCAGTATTACAGATGTCAGGCGAAAGAGCGTTCCAAAGTTGGGGGGCAGAGTGACAGAAGGCTCTTTTCCCCATGGTACTGAGATGGACAAAGGGCACACTGAGTTGGATGGAAGAGGAAGAACGAAGGGAACGTGAATAGGTGGTGGTGTGTAGAAGATCGGACAGATAAGGAGGGGCGAAGTTATGAATTGCCTTGAATATGTACAGCAGGATTTTGAATTTAATTCTAAATGAAACAGGAAGCCACTGAAGTTGCTGTAGAACTGGAATAATGTGATGAAATGAGACCGTTTTTGTAACGATGCGAGCACCAGAATTTTGAACCAGTCGAAGTTTACAGATTGATTTCAGAGGCAGACCAACGAGAAGAGAATCACAGTAATCAATTCGAGAAATGACCAGACTGTGAACCAGGATGGAAGCAGAGTGCAGGGAAAAAAATGGACGAAGTCGGTTAATGTTATTAAGGTCGAAATATGCACACCGGGTAATATTATTAATATGAGAATTAAAAGACAAAGTGCTGTCCAGAATGACACCCAGACTTTTGACCTGAGGGGTTTGAGAGACCATAGAATTGTCAACACTGAGATAAAGGTTATTGACTTTAGAGAGAATTGATTTACTGCCAATGAGTAGAAACTCAATTTAATCACAGTTTAATTTGAGAAAGTTGGATGTGAACCAGGATTTTATTTCTGCTAAGCGTGCGCACAAAATACTAATTTGTTCCTATGAAATGCTAATTTGTGTCCACAAAATACAAATTTATGCACACAAAATATTAATTGATGGCCTCAAAATACACTGCTCAAAAAAATAAAGGGAACACTTAAACAACACAATATAACTCAAAGTGAATCAAACTTCTGTGAAATCAAACTGTCCACTTAGGAAGCAACACTGATTGACAATCAATTTCACATGCTGTTGTGAAAATGGAATAGACAACAGGGGGAAATCTTTGGCGATTAGCAAGACACTCTCAATAAAGGAGTGGTTCTGCAGGTGGGGACCACAGACCACTTCTCAGTACCTATGCTTTCTGGCTGATGTTTTGGTCACTTTTGAATGTTGGTGGTGATTTCACCTGCAACATCCTTCAGCATGACCGGTTTGGCAGTGTGTCAGTAATGGTGTGGGGTGGCATTGCTTTGGAGGGGTTGCACGGCCCTCCATGTGCTCGCCAGACGTAGCTTAACTGCCATTAGGTACCGAGATGAGATCCTCAGACCCCGTGTGAGACCATATGCTGGTGCGGTTGGCCCTGGGTTCCTCCTAATGCAGGACAATGCTAGACCTCGTGTGGCTGGAGTGTGTCAGCAGTTCCTGCAAGATGAAGACATTGAAGCTATGGACTGGCCCGCCCGTTCCCCAGACCTGAATCCGATTGAGCACATCTGGGACATCATGTCTCACTCCATCCACCAACGTCACGTTGCACCACAGACTGTCCAGGAGTTGGCGGATGCTTTAGTCCAGGTCTGGGAGACAATCCCTCAGGAGACCATCCGCCGTCTCATAAGGAGCATGCCCAGGCGTTGTAGGGAGGTCATACAGGCAAGTGGAGGCCACACACAATACTGAGCCTCATTTTGATTTGTTTTAAGGACATTACATCAAAGTTGGATCAGCCTGTAGTGTGTTTTTCCACTTTAGTTTTGTGTGTGACTCCAAATCCAGGCCTCCATTGGTAGATACATTTGATTTCCATTTATGATTTTTGTGTGATTTTCTTGTCAGCACATTCAACTTTGTACAGAACAAGGTATTAAATGAGAATATTTCATTCATTCAGATCTAGGATGTGTTATTTGAGTGTTCCCTTTATTTTTTTGAGCAGTGTATATATAATGTGTCCACAAAATAATAATTCATTCCCAATAAGTATTTATTTTTGACCACAACATAGGTATAATTTGGGCACGAAATATTAAAACATAATCTTCCTATACATTGCACTTTCTAAACATACGGAGGAAATATAACAACAGGATGAACAGGGATACTCTGATCAAGTTTTATTTTCAGCTGGCCATGTGCTACACAGAAATTTTGAAAAGCCTGGCATCACAAGAAATATATAAATACTGAAACATAATATAAAGTACCCATAAATTAACTCTATAACAGTGGATTCTACTTCCTGGGAACACAATAATAATTAGTGTGCGCATTATATATATTTTGTGGCCATAAATTCATATTTCGTGCACACAAATTAGTATTCCGTGAGCACAAATTAGTATTTCGTGGGAACGAATCAGTACAAATCAGGCACAGTAACCGGGCGCCATAGTTTGTTATTCGTAGCAGTTTGCCGAGAAGTACTACCATCACAACTGACTGTGCTTCGTGGGGACCAGCCCATCTGTCCCTCGTCAGTTTTCCAGCTCTGAACTAGGCAGCTCTGATCCTCTTCACTTCCGGTAAGTAGTGCAGACTAACGGCTGCTGTTGTAGTATTGCTGCCACAACCAGCAATGCCCATTTCACCATATTAACACTGTTTCTAATGCAACTTGGCTTCTACCTCAACAGTTTATCATTGACGCTCACACATTAATATAATACCTTAATTATTGACTCCGTTATTGACTCTATTAACTATACAAAACTAGGAACGTCTTTGGACAAAGATTTTTATCATTTTGAAAAATTGGTGAATTTATCCCTATGATAAATGCTCTCATCCTGAGCTACTTTTGATTCAGCTTTTTTTATTTTGTTTACACTGTCACTTTG
Source organism: Girardinichthys multiradiatus (assembly GCF_021462225.1). Taxonomy (NCBI): domain Eukaryota; kingdom Metazoa; phylum Chordata; class Actinopteri; order Cyprinodontiformes; family Goodeidae; genus Girardinichthys; species Girardinichthys multiradiatus. The sequence goes on from NC_061797.1 coordinate 14,265,337, forward strand.
ACAACTTATCTTCATTAGTTTGTATGCCTTAACTTTAATAGCATTCAGTGAAATTCAGTATTAAACGTTTAAATCAAGCACAAGGGCTGTACATGTACATGTGTTTATTTTCTTAGGACTTTCCACAGTGCTTCATATTGCTTACTCGGCATGAAATGACTAACATGGCTTCTTTTTACACAGGGCATGGATGCAATGCCATCATTGAGGCCATTGAAGACACCACTGTTGGAATTTGTCTTCTGAAAGAGTAAACTTGAGCACATCAACAAGAAGATATGAAATTGTCCTTTAAGGCATCAGGGTGGGGACTGATTTGGATAATGTAGCATTTGCTCTGGTAATGCTATGTGGACTCATGTATGCACTAAACCTGGCCTACCCTGCTGACCTCCACTACACCTTTGAGGTTCTCCGGAAGGTTTTCAAAGAAATGGAAGGAGGTAAATTCTCCAACAAAGTTCTTGCTCTCAAAAACCGTCTGTTTCAGTGAGGAGTCAAAGACTGCACTTCTGCAATTCTTTGCAAATTTTAATTTTCTGTTCAGTAATTGTATACTGCTTATGATTTTGTTTTCTCTATTCCTCATGTGACTCCACCCACTGCAGGATGAAAGCATTTTCCTTTTGGTATTCAGTTTTTAGAAATGTTTACCGTGGAATTGTTGAGATTTGTTCTGGCTCAACCTTAATGTCCTGCTCAATTGTTCAAAAGGAAGATTATTGTACGTCTTTAGTTATCTGACAATGTCATTTAAGGGTAAAGGTAGCTGAAATTCATAACAGGTAAATACAAAATTTGATATGGGATGATATACAATCCTTAATAGCAGCTTGTTGTTTCTTTTTTTCCTGGGAAGGTAAATTTAAGCTGAAATTGTGGTCAAATACTGCAGACGTTCTATGCAGCGCCATAGAAAGAGAGAGTTACGACACTCTTTGAACTTGCCGATAGGCGGTCACGTGGTTCATGTAACTCTCAATAGTTCCAAACATCTCAGCGGTGTCAGTCAGTTTGAACGGATTCAGGCGCGACATAATGCAAAAAGCGACTTTTTTCACTCTTTCCTGCGACTTTTGGTAATTAAATAATAATGAACTGATTACTGTTACTAAATCATAATTTGAAAATCCAAATAGAAGTAACAATACCGATTATAAATTCTCTTTCTGATCTCCTCTGCATGCTAGCACATGCTAGCATGGGAATGCTATAACTGTATTCTGTGCCAGCAGTTAAGAGCTCTGATCAAACTTACCGTCAGATCTGCATCCTATACTACGTGGAAAGATCTATTGCCTATGTATTTTAAAAAAATATCCAAATATTACAGATGGAAAATGAGCAAAATTAAATTTTTTAATTATTTAATTTAAAAATTAAATATTTTTTAACGAATGAGGAAAATAAGTAGCTGTATGAAAATATGACTCAAGACCTGGGATGAATTCTTAATTTTTGTAGAAGACATAATTATTTAATTTTTTTGCTGTCATGCGAACTGAGTACTTGTATCTAAAACAGAGTTAATTGTAACTGTTGTAAAAGTGTAATTCATTGACTAAAATGTTCATTTAATTGAAACTGTACTTAAAATCGTATTAGATGACAAAACAACTGTGAACTGTGCAAAAATAAATGACCAAACAATTTACTGTAAGATATGTAAATGCAAAACTAGCTTTAATAAAGAAGTACTTGCACTACAGTTTATACAGTTTATTAATTACATCTGCACCAATAAACTGTATCTTATCAAATCTGGACAAGGTAGAAATGTGCCCAAGTCCGAATTAGGGTTCATCCTCCTTGGCATCATTGGCAGCAGCTCCCTTTGAAGTCAGTCACCACATCTGCTGACCTCCATGGAAACAATACAGGAACAGTTTAGAGGACTCAGAATCAATCACTATCATCCTCCCCATCAACCAGTCAGCTCCAGCATCCAAATCAACAATACAGCAGTGTTACCTTTGATTGTTTAAAAGTATTTTTTGCTACTCTTCTGTGTATTGATGATGATATGTACTCGTACTCGTCGTCTTCCGCTTATCCGGGACCGGGTCGCGGGGGCAGCAGACTCAGCAGAGACGCCCAGACGTCCCTCTCCCAAAACACCTCCTCCAGCTCCTCCGGGTGGAGCCCAAGGCGTTCCCAGGCCAGCCGAGAGACATAGTCCCTCCAGCGTGTCCTGGACCGTCCCCTGGGCCTCCTCCCGGTGGGACGTGCCTGGAACACCTCCCGAGGAAGGCGTCCAGGAGGCATCCGGTATAGATGCCCGAGCCACCTCAACTGGCTCCTCTCGATGTGGAGGAGTAGCGGCTCTACTCTGAGCCCCTCCCGGATGGCCAAGCTCCTCACCCTATCTCTAAGGGAGTGCCCGGCCACCCTACGGAGGAAGCTCATTTCCGCCGCTTGTATCCGGGATCTCGTTCTTTCGGTCATGACCCAAAGTTCATGGCCATAGGTGAGGGTAGGAAAGTAGACCAACCAGTAAATCGAGAGCTTCGCTTTTCGGCTCAGCTCTCTCTTCACCACAACGGACCGGCACAGCGCCCCCATTACTGTGGCAGCCACACCGTTCCGTCTGTCGATCTCCCACTGCATTCTTCCCTCACTCGTGAACAAGACCCCGAGATACTTAAACTCCTCCACTTGAGGCAGGAACTCCCCTCCAACCTGAAGAGGACAAGCCACCCTTTTCCGGTCGAGAACCATGGCCTCGGACTTGGAGGAGCTGATCTTTATCCCAGCCGCTTCACACTTGGCTGTGAACCGCCCCAGTGCATGCTGTAGGTCTTGGCTAGAGGGGGCCAGCAGGACCACATCATCTGCAAAAAGAAGAGACGAAATCCTCTGGTCCCTAGTAAAGGGCCCCCGATTCCATACTCCTGGAGCACCCCCCACAGGGCATCACGAGGGACACAGTTGAATGCTTTCTCCAGGTCTACAAAACACATGTGGACCGGTTGGGCAAACTCCTATGAACCCTCGAGTACCCTGTAGAGGGTATAGAGCTGGTCCGGTGTTCCACGGCCGGGACGAAAACCACACTGCTCCTCCTGAAGCTGGGGTTCGACTATCGGCCGGACTCTCCTCTCCAATACCCTGGCGTAGGCCTTACCAGGGAGGCTGAGGAGTGTGATCCCCCTGTAGTTGGAACACACCCTCCGGTCACCCTTCTTATGTAGGGGGACCACCACCCCAGTCTGCCAATCCAAAGGCACTGTCCCCATCCGCCACGCAATGTTGAAGAGGCGTGTCAACCAAGACAGCCCCACAACATCCAAAGACCTGAGGTACTCAGGGCGGATCTCATCCAACCCCGAAGCCCTGCCACCGCGGAGCTTTTTAACCACCTCGGAGACTTCAGCCTGGGTGATGAAAGAGTCCAACCCCGAGTTCCCAGCCTCTGTTTCCACCAGGGAATGCGTGATGGCAGGATTGAGTAGATCCTCAAAGTACTCCTTCCACCGGCCGATAATGTCCCCAGTCGAGGTCAGCAGCTCCCCACCCCACTGTCAACAGTGTTGACGAAGCACTGCTTCCCCCTCCTGAGGTGCCGGACGGTTTGCCAGAATCTGCCACAGCCACAGCCCGGGACGCAGCACGCTTGGCCCCACGGTACCCATCAGCCACCTCAGGAGTCCCACAAGCCAACCACAGCCGATAAGACTCCTTCTTCAGCTTGACAGCGTCCCTTACTGCCGGTGTCCACCACCGGGTTCGGGGATTTCCACCGCAACAGGCACCGCAGACCTTACGGCCGCAGCTACGGGCAGCAGCATCGACAATAGATGTGGAGAACATGGTCCACTCGGACTATGTCTCCAACATACCTCGGAATCTAGTCAAAGCTCTCCCGGAGTTGAGAGTTGAATACATCCCTAGCCAAGGGGTCCGCCAGACGTTCCCAGCAGACCCTCACTATGCACTTGGGCCTGCCAAGTCTGTCCGGCTTTCTCCTCCCCCAGCGGATCCAACTCACCACCAGGTGGTGATCAGTGGACAGCTCAGCCCCTCTCTTCACTCGAGTGTCCAAAACATGCGGCCGAAGGTCTGATGATACGACAACAAAGTCGATCATTGACCTCCTGCCTAGGGTATGCTGGTGCCAAGTGCACTGACGGACACCCTTATGTTTGAACATGGTGTTCATTATGGACAATCCGTGACTAGCACAGAAGTCCAATAACAAAACACCGCTCGGATTCAGATCGGGGAGGCCATTCCTCCCGATCACGCCTCTCCAGGTGTCACTGTCGTTTCCCACGTGGGCGTTGAAGTCCCCCAGCAGAATAATGGAGTCCCCAGGAGGGGCACTATCCAGCACCCCCGACAGGGACGCCAAGAAGGCCGGGTACTCCGCACTACCACTCGGCCCGTAGGCTGAAATGATAGTCAGAGACCTCTCCCCAACCCGAAGGCGCAGGGATGCGACCCTCTCATCCACTGGGGTAAACCCCAACACGAGACGGCTGAGCTGGGGGGCGACAAGCAAACCCAGCCCAGCCCGCCGCCTCTCCCCGTGGGCCACTCCAGAGTAGAAGAGAGTCCAGCCCCTCTCAAGGGGATGGGTTACAGAGCCCACGCTGTGCGTGGAGGCGAGCCCGACTATTTCTAGTCGATATCTCTCGACCTCCCGCACAAGCTCAGGCTCCTTGCCCCCCAGCGAGGTGACATTCCACGTCCCTAGAGCCAGCCTAAGCATCCGGGGATCGGGCCGCCGAGGTCTCCACCTTTGTCCACCACCCAATCCTCTTTGCACCGGTCCCTCACGGTTCCCCCTGCAGGTGGTGGGCCCACTGGGGAATGGTCTCGCGTCTCTCGTTCGGGCTTGGCCCTGCCGGGTCCCGTGAGGAGCAACCCAGCCACCAGGCGCTCTCCGACGAGTCCCGACCCCAGGCCTGGCTCCAGGGTGGGTACCGGGCGACGTCACGTGCCCTGATTTTGTAGTCGTCATGAGGGGTTCTTGAACCGCTCTTTGTCTGACCCGTCACCTAGAGCCTGTTTGCCATGGGAGACCCTACCAGGGGCATTTAAGTCCCAGACAACATAGCCTCTAGGATCATTCGAGCACTCAAACCCCTCCACCACATTAAGGTGGCGGTTCAAGGAGGGGTGATGCTGATATGTTCCAGTAATAATTCTTAAGTTCTTGTTCTGTCTTGAGATAGATTCTAATATCTACTTCAACTTCACCCATAACTAGCAAATGCAAAACTAATAACATAAAACAAATGTTAAGTAACAGTCTTGCTGTAAATATCAACTTTGTGAAGGTCTTAAAATCATTTTGTTCAAACATCTTGATTCAGCTCTTATTATTTTTAAGGAAAGAAAAATGAGATTTTGTTACCTTTGTGGTGCTTTGTATGCAACATGGTTCAGCAGTTCACTTAAGCCATTCTCGTGTAGTTTACCTGGAAAACAATAATAAAACATTACTCATCTTCAAAATCACGTTTAATGATAATGTCTCCATTTACAGGGGTTGGACAATGAAACTGAAACACCTGTCATTTTAGTGTGGGAGGTTTCATGGCTAAATTGGACCAGCCTGGTAGCCAGTCTTCATTGATTGCACATTGCACCAGTAAGAGCAGAGTGTGAAAGTTCAATTAGCAGGGTAAGAGCACAGTTTTTCTCAACATATTGAAATGCACACAACATTATGGGTGACATACCAGAGTTCAAAAGATGATAAATTGTTGGTGCACGTCTTGCTGGCGCATCTGTGACCAAGACAGCAAGTCTTTGTGATGTATCAGGAGCCACGGTATCCAGGGTAATGTCAGCATACCACCAAGAAGGACGAACCACATCCAACAGGATTAACTGTGGACGCAAGAGGAAGCTGTCTGAAAGGGATGTTCGGGTGATTGTATCCAAAAAACATAAAACCACAGCTGCCCAAATCACGGCAGAATTAATTGTGTACCTCAACTCTCCTGTTTCCACCAGAACTGTCTGTTGGGAGCTCCACAGGTTCAATATACACGGCCAGGCTGCTATAGCCAAACCTTTGGTCACTCATGCCAATGCCAAACGTCGGTTTCAATGGTGCAAGGAGCACAAATCTTGGGCTGTGGACAATGTGAAACATGTATTGTTCTCTGATGAGTCCACCTGTACTGTTTTCCCCACATCCGGGAGAGTTACGGTTTGGAGAAGCCCCAAAGAAGCGTACCACCCAGACTGTTGCATGCCCAGAGTGAAGCATGGGGGTGGATCAGTGATGGTTTGGACTGCCATATCATGGCATTCCCTTGGCCCAATACTTGTGCTAGATGGGTGCGTCACTGCCAAGGACTACCGAACCATTCTTGAGGACCATGTGCATCCAATGGTTCAAACATTGTATCCTGAAGGCGGTGCCATGTATCAGGATGACAATGCACCAATACACACAGCAAGACTGGTGAAAGATTGGTTTGATGAACAAGAAAGTGAAGTTGAACATCTCCCATGGCCTGCACAGTCACCAGATCTAAATATTATTGAGCCACTTTGGGGTGTTTTGGAGGAGCAAGTCAGGAAACGTTTTCCTCCACCAGTATCACGTAGTGACCTGGCCACTATCCTGCAAGAAGAATGGCTTAAAATCCCTCTGACCACTGTGCAGGACTTGTATATGTCATTCCCAAGACGAATTGACGCTGTATTGGCCGCAAAAGGAGGCCCTACACCATACTAATAAATTATTGTGGTCTAAAACCAGGTGTTTCAGTTTCATTGTCCAACCCCTGTATGTGGCCGTCGTTGACAAACACTCTATAACTTTAACTAAATTAACCATGTCAATATCACAGTATTTTTCAAGATGTGCTAGTTCAGTAGCTGGAATTACAATAAAAATTTGAAAATTATCAACGTTAAAAATGTAAGCTGTAATGGACATTTTTAAATGCTGAATCAGACACAATGAGATAGACCCGTCTAAACCCGCCATGCTTGCATTGAGCTAGCTGCAGTTAAAATACAACAAGCGAGTTAGCATGCTTAATTAACTAAACCTGGCGATGTAAAATATAATTGCTAAACTGCGATACAGAACAGTCAACTAAAGCTTCACAATAGCAAAATGATGTTGTATTTTCATCAATTTACCATAAAAAATCCTTCCGAAACACCAAGAATGAACTACGTCCAATGCTGGAGCTGCTGGTGTTTGGAACTATTAGCAGCTCCATGACCCACATGACTTCCACGTTCCATTCTTTCTATAGAAGTCAATGGGAGTGTCGTAACTCTCTCTTTCTATGGCGATGGTTCTATGTATGTTAATACTTGGGATCATTCACTGCAGATTGCTGTTTTCTGTCTCTTGCTATTGAAACTCTATGGTAACAGGAACCATATAAAGGTTAAATACTAAAAACAAGTAATGTTTGTGTGAACCTGTTATTTCATAGAAGCTTGCATTTTCCAGATAAGGATTTATTTAGTTTTAAATTTTCAATTGTACAATACAAAGTTGTATATAAGAGATGACAGGATCATTGATGAACTCTTATTTGTAGCTTTCTTTTATCTGCTCCAAAGGACCATTTTGTTTTGTAAAATGTTTAAAAATGTTTTAGATTTTTGTCTTTGAGTCCTACAGGCAAGACTAAAATCCCTACAAATGTGTTATCTGGGTGTGATTTGCAATTGTTGATGGCAGCTTGCTGCTTTCATTCTGTTAAAGTTTAATAAAGGTGAATTGTTCAGCATCACTCACTTTTTTTGCATTTTTTTTTTTCAGTGAAGATCAGTTTATTTTTAATAATTTTTTGTAGATAAGCAAGGAACCAAGGACTGCATTTTTTATAAAGTTAACTTTATATTTAGGTTTTAGATAATACTGGCAATCAAAGTTAAGTTGGTGGTGAACTTTAAAATATTGTTGCTTCCCATGTTGGTTCCCATGAGCCTTTCAATTAGGCTTGAATAAAGTTTTATCTCTGTATATTAACGAGCTCTAACGTCTCGCAGTCTCTTCACTGTGCAGTACTATCCTAGCCCCCCGCAAGCAGATACTTTATGTTTGTGGTCCGGACGTACCCAGTAAGGCAAAGACTACATCCTGCTTCGCCTTTAATCAGAATGATGGATCACAGGCCAATGCAAAAGAGGGCAGAGGTGTGTCCAGAGTGGCGTGCGACCTACGCCATGGGTGCGCACACCAGGCACCTGGTCTAGGCTGACAGCACCATAGGACTGAGCACACCTTGTTAACTGTGTTGCTGGACGAATTCGCAACAGTTAGAAATTGGCCAATCCATATTAAAAATAAAGACAAACATGCCTGTCAATTAATTTATTAGAGGTTTGTCTCTCTTGAACTTTTAATTAAATTCGGAGATTCTCCATGTTCTTTTTTTTTTTCAAAGTATGTTTGAAGAGTTTGGAGTTAATCATAAACAGCCATAATATGTAAGCCTGAATGAAACTTTAGCGACATAAAAATTGTTTGTTTTAGGAGTTGGCTATGTTTATTTTATAGATTTGTTAATTTTAAAATATAATGTCAAAAACCTGTCCTGCAAAGAATTTCAATCGCACGTTTATGCACATAAAAATAAGTTATTTGTTAATGATTGTATTGAAATGGTTTTGTTTCTTTTGCCAATATTTTAACAATATACAACATATTTGATTGTTTACATAGTTTTTTGGTGACATGAAATAATTTTTTACTGTATAAACTCTAGGGATGGGTACCTTTCACATTTGAACCGATACCGTACCATACCGGTACTCAGCGGTACCAGTTTTCGGTACTTTTGTGTCTGTTTATGTGATAATAAAAGGAAATTTGTTTAATAATTAAATCTCAAAAATTTTCAATTTAACATATTTTTTTCTCAATATCTAAACTTTAATGAATATATCAAAACAACATCCCACTATTTGTATTGTAACATCTCAGTTGTTTCAAATGTTTCTTCAGCATTAAAACCCTTAACTGACTACGCAGTGTAAGGCACAAATTAAAACCCAGCTATGTTGCTGGCTGCAGACGAGTAGCTAACGAATGCAGGCGTGCAAACGGTGATGAATGCAGGAGTTGTAGCCGTAGATCTCAGGCTGACAAAAATTGTCTCTAAAGCCTTGTCAAAAATCTTGTGCTTAACCAAATCAGTGTATATACATACACACTCAGAAGAATATACAAATGCTGGTCATAAAATTAGAATATCATAAAAAATATATTTTATTTCAATAATTCCAGTCAAAAAGTGAAACTTGTATATTACATTCATTCATTACACAGACTCATATATTTCAAATGTTAATTTTTTTAAATTTTGATGATTATAACTGAAAACTAATGAAAACCCCAAATTCAGAATCTCATGGTGAAAAGGTTCAATATTGAAGACACCTGGTGCTAATTAACTCAAAACACCTGCAAAGGCCTTTAAATAGTATCTCAGTCTAGTTCTGTAGGCTACACAATCAGGCAGAAGACTGCTAACTTGACAGTTGTCCAATAGACGACCATTGGCCCCTTGCACAAGGAGGGCAAGACACAAAAGGACATTGCTAAAGAGGCTGGCAGTTCACAGAGCTCTGTGTCCAATTGGGCACATTAATAGAGAGGCCAAGGGAAGGAAAAGATAAGGAGCAAAAAACTGTACAAGCAATAGGGATAACTGCACCCTAGAGAGGATTGTGAAACAAAACCCATTCAAAAATGTGGGGGAGATTCACAAAAAGTGGACTGCAGCTGGAGTCAGTGCTTCAAGGACCACCACGCACAGGCGTATTCAAGACCTCAGTTTTAGCTGTCGCATTCCTTGTGTCAAGCCAATCCTGAACAAGTGACAGCGTCAGAAGCGTCTTGCCTGGGCTAAAGACAAAAAGGACTGGGCTGCTGCTGAGTGGTCCAAAGTTATGTTCTCTGTTGAATGTAAATTTTGCATTTCCTTTGGAAATCAAGGTCCCTGAGTCTGGAGGAAGAGAGGAGAGGCACAGAATCCACGTTGCTTGAGGTCCAGTGTAACGTTTCCACAGTCTGTGATGGTTTGGGGTGCCATGTGATCTGCTGGTGTTGGACCACTGTGTTTTCTGATGTCCAAGGTCAATGCACAACCAGGATGTTTTAGAGCACTTCATGCTTCGTGCTGCTGACCAACTTTATGGAGATGCAGATTTCATTTTCCAACCGGACTTGGCACCTGCACACAGTGCCAAAGCTACCAGTACCTGGTTTAAGGACCATGGTATCCCTGTTCTTAATTGACCAGCAAACTCGCCTGACCTTAACCCCATAGAAAATCTACGGGGTGTTGTGAAGAGGAAGGTGCAACCCAACAATTCAGAAGACCTGAAGGCCAAAGCAACCTGGGCTCTCATAACACCCAAGCAGTGCCACAGACTGATCGACTCCATACCACGCCGCATTGCTGCAGTAATCCAGGCAAAATGACCCCAACTAAGTATTAAATGTTGTACATGCTCATACTTTTCATGTTCATACTTTTCAGTTGGCCAACAAAATCCTTTTTTGTATTGGTCTTAAGTAATGTTCTAATTTTCTGAGATACTGAACTTGGGGTTTTCATTAGTTGTCAGTTTCAGCCAGCAACATGCCTCCTTCTGGCTGCAGTGACATCAGACATTTTTGCGTCCCAGTTAGCACTTGCATTTCAAATGTGCTAAATCTAGATGCAAAAACAGCACCCGCAATCTGTGCCTTGACAGGGTTTGAAAGGATTAAATTTGCATATCCTTCTCCAATATATTTGGCCTTGACCCAAAAGGCATGAAGGCAAACAAGCTAAAAAGTTTGCACCCGCCGTTCCGCTGATATTACACACTCAATCCGATTAGCACCTGGGTTGTAGATCAGCTTTACATGTGGTTTTGTACACGCAAACCTTTCAAAGATTATGTCCTAATTTCACAAAGCAAATATGAAGCACGAGCAAGCAAGCAGTGTGCACAGTTCAAATCTGCCCCACTAAAGAAGTCTCCCTCAGAGCTTCTTGAAGGATCAGGTGGACGATCTTGTTGCTGTTGCCCTTTTTCCTACCACACCAACCTTTTCCTTCCACTCAACTATCAATGACTGCTTAGGTACAGCACTCTGTAACAACCAGCTTATTTAGCAATGACCTCTTGTGGCTTTTCCTCCTTTTGAAGGTTTTCAATGACTGTCTTCTGGACATCTGTCAAGTCAGCAGTCTTCTCCATGATTGTGTAGCCTACTGACCCGGAGGAAAAATTTAAATTGTAAAACAAATCTGTATCTCTAGTGAACATTTTGCATTCCTATGTGAACAACTTCACTGTTTGATAATTGAACATTGGTTAAATGTGTATAATAAACAGATCACGTAAAAAAAAAAAAATCTAATTGCAAAAAGTTGTGTTGCTTCACCTTCAGTATTTGATAAAAAAAAAAAAAACAGTAACAGAAAGTAAAACACCATTTTTATATTAGAAGTAAATTATTTCAAGAATATTATTTTTGGTATCTATTAACAATTTGCATAATCAAGTGCCACATTTCCAAATAATCATTGGAAAACAGAAGCATGAACTTAAAAAACGTTTTGCTCTTTAAAATTTGTTTTTGTTATGTTCCTATATCCAGGATAATCTGTATTTCACTGCATCAATACATTCACACAAAAATTCAAAACAAAAATGTTCTAAGTGATATTATGCAAAATAATAAACCAACAATTATTCCCAGTGATGCTAAAATCATATAGTTTTCATAGTTACAGTTCTAATATTTTATCGTTACAATAAAATAATGTTTTATACATGTAAATTAGAGCAAAACAATAACAATGGAAAGAGAAAAAACACCTGCTAAATTTAGAAGTAGTTTTAAAGTGCTTATTATGCAGCTGGTTAAATCGTGGGGATATCTTCTTGTGTTCTGAGACTCCATTCAGCTCAATAACAGACATGCTGCTCATAGCTTGCTAGTTGCAGGTGTAAAACAGTGATGGGTGGCCCTCCTCTAGTTTCCAAGACAGGACTGTCTATGCTTCTCATGACGAGCTATTTCCAAACAGCCAAAATCTTTTTTTGTGCTCAGAGGACAGTGCATCTCGAGGCCAGCTGACTAACAAAACGCAGCAACAGTTTGGAAAAGGAAAGTGTAGAGTTACTCGGTGCTTTCTACAGCTGGAGAGTACTTTGGTGGTTTCTGCATTTTTCTGGCATTGCAGCAAAGAAGCTTAATTACAGAAACAAGATGATGGTTGGTATAGCCTGGTACCAGTCTCAGCAAATGGCTGAAGCATAAAAGCAAAATAAATAAATAAACAATACAGGCATAGCTTGCGGTAAATTTTGCTATAATGACTGTGAAAGTGAAAATTTTTTACCTTAGCTTGCATTAAACAAGTCTAAATGCAACAGCAATCACTATAAAAACTTTAACTTAAGTCAAAATTCAGCTATTTTATCTTCCACAGTTCAGTTTCACCTTTTCTGACATCAATGCCCCAGAGGTGCTAACTGAGTGTTTGTTATAAACTAAGCCCTCTAGACAGTGAAGTTTTGCCTCTGTGCCAGATATACTGCTTTATGCATAAGCAGCCTTCATGCAGCTTTGTATCCTGCATATATCAAGGGGTTACAACCCAACTATAACTTCTCACCGGGCCTATTCATCAGGTGCTGTGATGCATAGTGTGATTTCCAGTGTCAGCACAATGTGTACAAAGCAGTAAATCAGAGACGCTTTATCTTCATTCGTGTGTGTATTTGTGTGTCTGAAGAGAACCCCTGTACTGATGGGAGCCTATTCTGATAATAAGTTAAAAGAGACAATAAAATTACAAATAGAAACCTCGTAGCACAAGGTGAATATCTTAGCAATAGGGTGCAAATCAACAACAAAGACTCAAATTAATTAATTACTATTGGCTCATTAAGGGGCTGCATGGTGGCGCAGTTGGTAGCACTGTTGCCTTGCAGCAAGAAGATCCTGGGTTCAATACCCAGCTGGGGATCTTTCTGCATGGAGTTTGCATGTTCTCCCTGTGCATGCATGGGTTTTCACCAGGTACTCTGGCTTCCTCCCACAGTCCAAAGACATGCCTGTTAGGTTAACTGGTCTCTCTAAATTGCCCTTAGGTGAATGAGTGTGTGTATGGTTGTTTGTGTGTTGCCCTGTGATGGACTGGCAACCTGTCCAGGGTGTACCCTGCATCTTGCCCATAGACTGCTGGAGATAGGCACCAGCTTCCCTGCAACCCACTATGGAAGAAGCAGTAGAAAATGACTGACTGGCTCATTAAGATTTTAACACACATTAGAATGAATTTCATTATATCAGTCTATTCTGGCAAATATGTAAGCACTTATTATTTGGTTTTAGTCCATAGCACCACCAACACATACAACAGATTACGTCATCTGAGAATTAACATTTTAACAGAAGATATTAATTGCTATTTAATCAAATTGTTAGGAAATAAACAGATTATACGAAGAGACTTTACAATAACTTTCACATTAAGAATCTATGAGATTGTTGCTAAATTGTGAAATGAAAGCAAAACAATCAAAAGATTAAAACCAGCAGGCTTGTTAAGAGACACTGTAATTTTTCTAAACAGAGAGATATGACTTTAAACACATTCAATTTCATTCAAATCAAACACACCTTCTATGTGCTAATTTGTTTTTACTCTTGAAACTAAAAGTTGTTAATTTTAGGAATACCCTAGGTATTTTGCATCCTTGAATAGACAACTAATTTAGATGTATCTTTTTTTTTAATGAAAGCTTCTATTTACACTTTCGGGATGGCGTCGACGAATGAGTGCTACAAGCAATAGACGCCGTTCTCTCACACAATGTCCTCAGCACAAAACTCAGCCGTAATTTGGTCCAATGCTTCATCCTCGGTTTAAAACTTTTCTCGGAAGCCATTGGGCTTAAAAAACCAAATAATCCAACACTAAAAATAATTTTTTTTAAAAACACATACACGCTCAGCTGCATAATCGGTTCTGCCCTGTTTGAACTCCATGTGGATTTTTGAAATAGGCGCTGTTACGCATGCCTATAACTAGTGTTTGGATGGGCCAGATTCCACAAATTACCCCTCCTTTTCATCCTTAGAGCCAGTAGAATAAAGTTATCTCCAAGTCTTTCACGTCAGTCCCACCAATCAGGAAGCAGAGGCCGAGACTTCCGGTGACTCCATTTTGTAGGGTGTGTTTACTTTCTGATCCAACTGCTTGTAGTTTTTACTGTGTTAGGTGTTCGTAGAAATGGTGTATATCAGCTTTTAGCCAAGATTTTGATGTTTCAGAGGATACCACACATGTCTGTTTAACTAAGGGAAGTTTGAGCAATAAATATATGGGAAAATAAACTGGAGCTTCCCCCGTTTGCAGGAGGGTGGGGCCTAAGTTTAATTATTTCTTGTGCAGCCCGGTACCAACTGATCCAGGGGGATGGGGACCACTGCCTTAGAGGGTTGTGCTGGAATCTGCAGTATAATTCAGACATGCAGAATAATAGCAGTCAAACTCTATGAAGATGAACCAAAGGGTTCAGAGATCAAATACGTAGATAAGCCACTTCAGACCTTTCCATTTCAGTACATTATAGAGCTCAATATTCTGGCTTGGAACATCATCCCTTGCCTTTTTTGATGTCTGTTACTAATACTTGAACTACAAGGCTTGGCTTTGTTCAGAGATTGTGATCCAAACTGAAGCGTAATTAAATTCCTAAATATTCAATTGACCCAGCAGCTGGTGATCAGTTTAAATGAAGAATAAAGACCCTGCTTTATTAAAACCTGTAATCTTAAACTATATAGGCAATGTCAGCTCAAATGTGCAGTGGTTGGTTTCTATGTGATGCTAATTAGAACATTAAAAATCACAGAGCCAGAGTCCAACACTTGCACACTGAGTAAACCACAGTCCTGATGTCAGTAAATAAACAGATGTACTAAGTCTGGTAAGGAAATTACAGACAGGAATATTTCTGGCAGACAGTCAGGGTAAACAAATAAATAAATCCATCTGCCTTTCATGGGAGCTCCCTCCAATATACACTGACAGAAACACACACACACTTCACCCTTTGTTAGATCATCACTAAGTGCAAGCAGCAACTGAGCAACACCACCATTGAAACTGTGACACAGAAACGGTGACAAAGAGGCAACACTTCAGTACCTATTTACTCCTTTTCAAGGTCTTCATCATGCATCATACTCTCTCCAAGAGCACCACTGTTGTGGTCCCACGTCTGATTATCAGCACATATTTTGTGGAAGCCTGGCTGCGGTGCATAGAAAAAACTGATTACATGATCCCAATTCATGTCTTCCCGGTAAAGGCACCAATTAAATTTTGTTGTATTGTTTCACAGCAGAGCTGATGTGCAGAATAGCATTGGGTAGCTTACCAAGAAAGCTCCTCCAGTTACAGATGAAAACAGATAACAAAAAAAAGATAATGTTTCACCAGCACTTATATTAAAATAAACAAAAAAACAAAAATATTTTTTTTTGCTTGAATAAGAACAGTTAGAGGTGTTTTAATAATTTTTTTTTTTAAATACAAAAATATAAATATACTCAGATTACTATGCCTTTAAACAATTAGGCAAAGCCCATATGGTAATCTTCTTGGCTTAAATAGGTTCTTAAAGGGTCATTTATAACATTAGAGGTATGTGAAGGCACAACAGCGTGCTTATTTTAAGGTGCTCCTAAAACCCATTGCTTCCTTGTGGGACATCATGGAATAATGAAAAGAAATCAGGCAATCAGGAAGGATAACTGAGAACATCCAAAAGTATGTGTGGTGCCAGTCATCAGTTCCAACAGTTATATCTAGGTATAAACCCAGATCTGTTTTGTGATCATATCGTACAATAAAAAGATTGGTTCTTTATTACAAGATGTTTGGGTGTTAAATGTGCATGTCAACCAAAGAAATGCGTAAATCATATGCAAAACAAAAGCGAAATACTTTGTAAAGATGCTGGCCAAAGCTGGGTATCAACAGTGAAACAAGTCCCCGAGTACCCTAACCCTTTACCATCATGGGCTGAAAGGCCAATCAGGGATGAGGAAATCATTACTGTAAAAGCAAATTAAAAGGAACATAATATTTGGGGACAATTCCTATAGTATAATGAAACTAAAACTGAAGTGTTTGGCCATAATGACTATCACTCCATTATGAAGGAAAAGGGAGGAAGCCTAAAAAACATCAAGAACACCATCCCAGCTGTGAGGTACGAAGGTTGCAGCTTTGTCTTGTGTGGGTGTTTTGCTACAGGAAGAGCTGGTAAGAATAATTTATGGCAATGTTGAAACAACATCTAAAAGTATCAACAAGTAAGTAAGAGCTTGGTCATAAATGGGTTTCCCAAATGGATAATAATCCAAAGAAAACCACCAAATTAATGACAAATTAGTTTAAGGGCAACACATGCTTTGTAATGGCCATTCCAAAACCTTTTTGGTCTCATTACAAAGCCCTAATTTTAATACCATGAAGGATTTGTGAGCAAAGTTGAAAACGTGTGTGAATGCAAGGGGGCGTACAAACCTGACACACATACACCAGTTCTTTCAGGAGGAATGGAATGCAATTCCAGAAAACTATTATGAAAAGCTCATGGTAGCATACCCAAATTGTCAAAAAATACAAAAATGAATCAAGTTATGCATTTAAATGCAACAATAACAAATAAATGTAAATTTCGGAATATGACTGAAAGTCAAAAGAAAACCACAAACATTCTCTTACTCAATATTATAAATTTTACCAAACAGAAAGAGTTTTGGTTATCCAATAGCAAGACATTTAAATTGTCAGTCACTGAGTAAAAAAAGGTATCTTTTTATAAAATCTGTCTTTTTATATATTGTATGCAAATATCTGGTTTCAACTGTAATATGAAGATTTCAACTCTTATGTGTACAGGCAATCAACGTTCAGCTTAGTTTCCTTTATGACATCTCATTAGAATAATACATTTATAATCCTTCCTCTTGTGTCTAAAATTCATCCTAAAGCTCACTTTTTAAAGCAAAAAAGTAACATATTGCTCTCACAGCTTTCTTCATGATATATGTTAACTGCTACATCTTGGCTTGTTGCAGTGTTCCTTCTGTTAATCAAAATAAGGCAATTACTACGTGACAGTCCCACGGGCTCCTGATTTTTGAATATACCCAGATGTTTCATTAAAACTTGCATCTTCGGAACAGTATGGTAAGGATCCCTCTGCAGTCCTTCTACAGAGACTATGTTCAAGAAAAAGTTCATTAAATTATTGATTTTACATGTATTATCACCACTAATTACTTTCTTAGCGAACTGGGAAAAGACGTCCAACAGATTGCAAGTACTAGAAGCAAAATTCACATTGAGTATCGTGTGGTCTTCTGAAATCAAACACTGACTTATCAAGCAGTTGAAACACCTATTTGAAAACCATAAATCATTGACACAGTTAAGATGTAATAATGAATGCAAAATAAGACCACAGTGTGTTTTTAATAAACACATTAGACCTTTAAACAATAATTGAAGACTTAGGATTGTTTTCTCTTCTCTTAAGGACCTGCTGGATATGTAAACAAAAATACATAAAAGCACAGCTCATCACCAATTTCAAAGCTGGTGCACACACCATTCAACATTTATTGTCCCGTTAGCCACACCTAAAGGGTATGCTAGGAAACTGTCACTGATGTAAAGGCAATAAACGTACACATTAAAGACACATGACAAATACTACATCCACATGTATGCTGTTGCATGGTTGGATATTAAAGCATGTTTAAAGTGATGTACATAGGACAACAGTGGCTTTTGTCTTCTTAGAACAAATTGCATATGATGTACTGGGAAGATGGCTTGTATTTTGTGACCTGGATGTGATTTTCTGGCCCTACATGATGACGGTCTACATTTTTAAAGACCACATTGTTGTAACTGTGCTCCGAGCACAATAACAACCGGACACGGTAAAGAGCTGTACGCTCTCCGTACCTATGTCGCTGATAACCATACTGGGATTCATAGCAAACAGAGGCACTTCAGAGGAAGCTGTCAGACCAATCACACTATGTAGTACTTATTAGGATGCCCTAAGTACCATGTATATGTCAAACATGTGTAAAGTTTGATAAACCTCATCCTCATCATCTCCCTGGAACACTTCTACATTCATTTACAATAATTTTGTCTAAAACCCATGGAAGTGGTGTATAATTCTGATTTTGCTCTCAAAATATAACTGCTTGTCAAGTCTGTTTTTGAGTGATTTCACCTCATTTTGGTGTTTCTCGAACTCACATTTTGCAAAGTTCTTCCTCTTTCTGTGTGTAAAGATGATGTTTGATGTGCCTGCAGAGCAAAAATCAATTTACATATATAAATTAAGACATATCAGGGGGAAGTGTCTGGTATTCCCTCACATGCAGTAAATTCCAAATTGGCATTTAAAGGAAATGTACTTGGAACTATTCCTATGTACAGTTTCATAAATTTGGGTTGTTTTTTTGCATGTCATTTTGTTTCTTTTTTTCTGTTCTATTATACTCTACGTCTCAGTAGGATATCAATGAATGTCTTTCTGTGCTAGGCACCTCGGATTACAAGTGTTTGATCTGAGATCTACATCATAATAGCATTACTTTCCATATTTTGGGTACAGTGATAGCTTTTCTGTCTTTTCAACAATAACATGTTAGTGTTCTAGGTGAATACCTTTGTTGTGATTCACAAAGCCGGGTATTCAACAAGCATTTTAATCTAGATAAGATGTTTTTAATAGGTGCCCCAAATACAACCCAAGCGCCACCAAATCCCTGGAATCAAAGCTTTAAAAATCCAAAAAAGGCAAAATAATTCTGAAATAATTGTGTTTCAAAGCGTTATTAAATCTAACCAATTCCAAAACAAATTTCAGGCAGGAAATGTATTTTTTATCTTTATAACCAAACAGCAAGTAATAAAGAAGTCACTACAGTTTCCCAAATGTCCTTGTATTTGAAGAAAAAAAATGAATGTTAGGTGAATAGAGTATAGAGTCTTTTCAGATTGAAATAACATTTAATGGTGGATTTTGACATTTGAAATTGGAATATTTTGCAGCTTGAAATGAGCAATAGGAAAGATTTTCATGTTGGTGTTTTGCGTTTTATTACACAACAAGCCATTTTATCTTGCATTGTAAATATGTATATATTTAGGATCACAGGTTGAATTGAGATTTGAAGAACCTTGTTGAACCAAAGCAAGATGCCACAGTTTGACCCAGACAACTGCAGACACTCTCCTTCTCCTACAGGCTTTTAGTTTGTTTCAGTGGGCTGGGCCATGGGGACAGATGGTTGTAGGTAAGTGGAGGACAGACAAAAAACAACTATGAAAATATTGCTGTACATACTGTAATGTCTCTTGCAAAAGTATTTGTAGCCCTGTCATGCATTTTTTCCTTGTTTTTGTAGTATTTTTGTTTTGTTCCAATGCATGAAGTCCTATTTAATGTGATACCATAAGGAAAATCCAGCACAACCAATTTCCATCAGAAGTCACTTAATAAATTAAATCTCAGTATATATCCAGCTTCTCTGTGAAGGCCTCAGAGGTTTGTTAGAAAACATTGGTGAACAAACGACATCAGAAGAATAGGGAACACAGCAGGTATAAGGTATAAAGGTGTGGAGAAGTTTAAAACAGGATTAGATTGCGGAACAATGGCAGCCCAGTGGCTTAGTCACATCAAGTAATCTGCGTGAAATGATAAAAAATACATAGAAAACAAAACATAAATAAACTAAATTCTAACAACGTTCGTATTAATATATATGCAAGAATATCTTATGTTTTAACATGTATGACCTGCTCCAGCCACTGTGGTCCTTAATATTATTGAAGTTGCGTAGCTGAGTTTAATACATTTTTCCCTGCACTTTCCCAACGAAAACGTTCTCAATTTTCCTCCTCCCACAGCCAATCAGTGAACAGCAGTCTGTTCACGTCACATGTAGTCCTGACTCAGCCCCGGTAGAGAAGCTGTATGGAGAAGCTGCAGTAGTCCCCAACTCAGGGGAAATAATCTGTTACCAGGATAACTATTAGCTGTGCACCTAACCAAATCAGGCATTTGGAACGAAAAATAAGATTTTTAACAGACACCCCCCCATTAAAATAATGCATAGAGGCGGCGACTGCAGCCCACGTAGTCAGGGGGAATGAACACCTATACAACACGCAGATTTTAAATTGATATGAATTTTAAAAGCCACTTTGTCTTTTTAGTGGACACAACATGAAAACATTCAAGAAGTATGAATACTTTTCCAAAGCATCATTTTTTTGTGTTCCATATTCAAATACTGACTAAATGTAATGACTGGAATTCTGGAATAATAAATCACATCTTTTTAATATCTTCCATGTGTTTAGGAGGGTTATGTGTAGCCTGTTTTACATTCCCACACATCAAGGGAAGCTCAAAGTGCAATGCAGCTGGTATTAAATACTGATGTGTTCTTGGTGCTGGCATTAATTCTGAGGAGCTCAGTTCTGATTGGAGAAGAGGAACTTGATTGTGGGCACATGCTGAGGATTAGAAAAGCTCTGCTTCACCCTCCATACACTTTCACTAACTGGCAAGCTTTTACAGTCTGTGATGGGGACTGTAAAAGTAAATAACCATTTCCGACCTTGAGCATATATTACTGATATATGCAGCATCTCATTAATAAAAGAAAGAATTACTCTTTTGCTTTAAAATATCATTAAATATGGTCATATGTCTTCTCCTGTCAACACACTGTGTGCATAAAGAGAGCCCCTAGTCACTATATCCCATTTATAATCAATAGCTCTACCTAGAAGAATCTGTTTGTGGTGTTATTGTATACTTTTCAGCAAAAAATTTCAGCTCTGAATAAAATTTTCCAGGAAGGCCTGTTAGTGTTTTGGTAGCATGTTCTATAAAACAGACGTTGCAAATCTAAGGAAGCATGTTTGTGCATGTATTAGCCTCAGGGACGTATCACTGAATCCTAAAAAGAGGTGGCATGATAATGGCAAGAGACTAGCATTTATCACATGTAATAACTATTCAACCTGACACCAGAGCAGACCTTATGCCTCCGAGCAATCTGTGCAAGGAAAAGCACCACGTACAGAGTGACCATAAAATCCAACGATCATCTGAGCATGTAATTTAATACCATTGTAAAGATTACCGCATTGGCCAGCTTGTGCAAGACCCTTCTGCACATACACGTGAACTTTTTATCACAGCTCTTTAAAAGGGAGCCTGGCAAGTATTATATACACTTCATCAAGCCATTATCTTTGACCACACAGAACGGTGTAGGTTCATGTTTCACATTAAAGGGGAAATCAATAGTTTCCCACAGAAAGCTGTAAGTAGTAATGGGGCTAAAGGTTGAGCTTACATCTCAGCCTTCTTACCTCAGCACCAGATTTTCTTTTAGCAAAATAATTTGAATAATTAAAGCTGCTTCTAAATATATCATTACAACTATATAATGTGTATGTACTTATACAGTCTTGTGTAAATAAACAGTCAAAATACTGGTTGTTTTGAATCAAACTCATTTAGCTTTTTTTTTTCCAACTTGATCCAAGTAAAGAGGGTTGAAAAGTTAAAGCTTGCACTCTTGCAGCGTAACTGCTTGACTGGATGATTCCAGAAATTCTTTCTTTTTTTTTTTACTCACTAGGGTCTGCAGTTTCCTGCCCTTAAACCACCTACTCTCCTTCATACAAAACCACTTTCTACAGATTGCTCAGTTTTCTTGCATTTGGGCACTTTGAATGACTTTCAAAGTGACTGGGACTGAGGAGTTGGGGAATAATCAAAGTAAATTGTTTTTTATTAATTTATTTTTGTCAGTTTAGTTAAATAGTTTTTTACACAACCATGATATTACTGCACGTTTTTAGCTAATAACCAAACATCTGCTGTTGCAAATCCCTAAAAGCCCTACAGCTTTTATTTGTCTTGTTACGAGCTCCCTAAGAAGTTTATTTAATTTTTTCACAATGCTCTTTTATGATCCCCTCATTGGTACATAACACAAAAACATGGCAAAGTTGCTTGCAGTGGTCATTTGAAGTAAAAACTGTGCATGTTTAAAACCGAATGAATCCGACCAGCAGAATATTACTGCACTCATTAAAAACTTACAAGCAAAAGAGCTGTCATGACTTCAGAGTTAAACTTACTTTAATAATGTGCCACAGTGACTGCAGTACTACAACAGTTTAACACAGAAAATGCCATTATCATATTCATAGTATGGCCCTATTAATATCTCTGGCAACAAATTTCACTTTTACAAACTTCACAAGTATAGTGTGGGTACCAGAGAATCGTCTTCTGATTGATAAGAAATAATGACTTCTGGATTTAATTTAAAGGAAAAAAAATTATTGAAAAGCTTAAAGATTGCTTGTTTAAATTGTGTAGGGTCCAATACAATTAAAAAGTCAAGGTAAACACCTATCAATACTCTACTGTGTAATTAATGAATAGACACAAATGAGACATACTATTATGACCA
Source organism: Girardinichthys multiradiatus (assembly GCF_021462225.1). Lineage (NCBI taxonomy): Eukaryota > Metazoa > Chordata > Actinopteri > Cyprinodontiformes > Goodeidae > Girardinichthys > Girardinichthys multiradiatus. Next base: position 14,287,892 of record NC_061797.1, read on the forward strand.
TTGACAAATGAAGTGAATAATTGACATAGACTAATCAGTAAACAAAGACAAATGAGCAAACTGACTGAGGAGATAAGAGTAGCAAAGAGAATTTACCACAAGAAGCTAAAAAAAATCACTTCTAAGCCAGTGACCCTAAATGAGTTTCGAAAGGCCTGTAGAACATTACTAATCACAGGAAGCCATTCCCCACCTTTTGATGAACCTCTGTCTGGCTGATGACCTTAACAGCTTTTACTGCAGGCTTAAACAGCATTAGTTCACACCTTCAACCTGTTCAACCACAACACATATACAGAAATTAATTAGCTGCAGCCCCCACCACCCTCTCCTCTAATCATCCATGTGTAACACCCCTTCCCCCTTTCCTCAGACCTCCTGCCACCCCCCTCCCCTCTTACCTTGTCTGCATTAAAGATCCGTTAGGAGGATGTGTGTAGGCACTTCCAGCATCAGAAGATCCTGCACCTCCTGAAAGACCCATTTACATACACAAAGATTGTGTTTATGGACTTCAGCTGGACCTTCAATACCATCAACCCAGACATCTATCACAGGAAGCTTACCTGACAGACTAGCAAGAGCAAGCGAGGCTGGGTGGCATTTTTTCCCACACAAAATCCATTCCCCCAGGGGTGTGTTCCCTTCTCCACGTGCACAAAGTCTGCCGCAACTCAGCAGACTCGCTTGGAAAACCTCTTAAGTTTGCAGACGACAGCAATTTCATAAGTCTGATCCAGGGCAATGATAAGTTTGCATACAGACAAGAGGTGGATCCGATGGTTCCCTGGTGCATTAAACACCTGGAGCTCAGCCTTCTTAGCAATATGAGGATAAGAAATTACTTCCAGAGAATCCATCACTTTCTTGTTTAGCTTAGCTACAAAACAGAACATGATCAGACTGCAATGACAATCAGGTCTGTAGTAAAGATTATTGGTGCTGACCGACTATTTGGGACTTGTGCAGATCTCTACTGAGGAAACAGGCAGCTAACATCTCAGAAGACCCCGCACACACTGGTCACAATCTGTTTCAACTTGGGAACGTTTTGTCCTTCAACTTGATATGTTAGAAGCATGAAAAATGGACAAATGTAAGGATTTGAGGGAGTTTAACAAGTGCTGAAAGGTGAAGGCCAGATGACTGGATCAGAGCATCTCAAATTCTGCAGGTCTTGTAGGGTTCTCCTAATGTATCGTAATCAGTATGTATCAAAAGTAGATCTAGGAATGAACAGGTCAGAAAGGGTCGTTAATGTACATGTAGAACAAAGGCTGGCCTGTGTGGTTCAGTTGAATAAATGAGCTACTATAGCTCAAATTTATGAAGATGTCATTGTTGGCTCAGAGAGAAATGTGTCAGAATACAGTTTGCTTTGTAGATACCGACATCGCAGCAGACCAGTCTGGGTGCCCATGCTGACCTTTCTTCATCAATGAAAGCACAAAAAATACCCACAGACCAATGAGAGAAGGTGGCCTGGTCCTATGAATCACATTTTCCTTTACACCACATGGAGGGCCTGGTGCATGCTGTCATAATCTGCCTGTGTTTGGGATTTTGCGTTTGAGTACTGTTTACATTCTCTGCACCACCATGATTCTTCACTTGCTTTATTTCAGTTCATTCATGTTTATTAGAGTGATTCTTGTGTTTAGGTGTTTCTTTCTTTCTTGGAATCATACGTTAGATGTTTTAGTTTGTATTTTCCTATGGATCAGTTTCTCTCTGTTCATGTTATTTTGGAGGTCTCATCGTTTACTTGTTTGTGTTTACTTAGACGTTTTCTGTTACCCCCCTGTACTCTGTGGTCATCTGTGTTAATTAGTCACTCTTCCACAGTTGCCTTCAGTCTCTCTTCCACCAGCTGGTTTTGATTCCCCTCTGATTACCTCCCTTGGTTCATTGGTGCATTCTCCACTCTCCCTCAGTACTTATACTCCCTGACTGTCATTGTTCCCCACTGGTGCCTCATGTAAACTACCCTGGCTTTTACACATTCCATGTCTGTTACCCAGTCCATATGTTTTCCTCCTTGTTTTAATTATTATTATAAAATAAAGCTCTACAACTCACCATGCTGCTCCCCAACATTGTTCTGCACGTTGGTCTGATGGAGACTCTACATTATACAACACATGTAGCTTACCTGGGAAACACATGGCATGTGATGCCCTGTGGAAAGAAAGCAAGTCAGTGTATGCAGTGTGATGGTTTGGACCACAAAAAAAGGCCAATCCCACCTTACAACTTCCAGGACTTTGCAGACGAGAATATTGGTGCCAGATAACATAGCACACTTCCACAGCTCTAATCGTGTCAGGGTTCAGCTCCGGTCTCTTTTTGATGCCCCTTTGGTGCCAAAACAGCACAGAGTCAATGGTTATGTTTGCTAATAGCTCCTTCAAAAATGTTTAAAACTTTATCTTTAAAAGTGCTGCTCATTTTCATATTTTCAAGGCAACTGTTGAAATACTATAACTCAATGAGGAACAGAAAAAAATAAGAAATAGGGGATTATTTGCATTTAGAGCTGAAATAAGCTATAGTAATAGTTGATCAAAGATAATGATAATGGCTTCATGAGGGGTTTATAATAGTTTCCAGGCTCCTTTTAGGAGTGCTTCCATTCTTCCCATTTGTCTCACTGTCAGATCTTCTCTCAATCATTGAGAAGCTACAGGCATCGAGAAAGGCCATGTACACTGCTATGAGTGCAAACAGAGATTCCTATCAATAATGACAATGGTCTAAAATGATCCGTTAGCCTTCCTGTTGCCCTATAGGCTCCATAATTCCCCATTCATACAAAACTGCCAGTCTCTGCACTTCTCTTCCCTGTGCTCTTCCTCTCTAGTGCTCCATGAGGGAAACAAAGAGCATTACTGCTTAATGCCCCATAGCATTCTGACATCACCTTTCCACAGGAGAGGAGTACACACTCCATTTGATAGGCTAATTGTGTGTGGCATAATTAATCAATGTCTCCTGAACAACAAATTCCCATGTGTGCACACCCTATATCGCACGAATGCCTTCAAAAATATAGAGGAGGTAATTGAATTTACATTTATTTATTCTTCTTTACAAGTGATTTAGTCATTACTGAGAGATATTTGTTAGTTATCTTAACAGGGAAATGGATGCTATAGCTGTGCATGGAGTGAGTTTACCCTCAACAGCGCTGTACTCGAATGCAGACACACAATCAGCATTGCTTGAGGCTGATTATTTTTTAATGATAGAGAGTGGGAAGATGCATCAGAAGAGATTGTAAGATTAAGGTGACATTTCTGCTTGATGTTTCACATAAGTTGCCATGCTAAACTAAGATTGTGCAAGATGCCACAATGGTTGATCATGCATTGCAGCAACATTGTGTAAAGTATATTTAGCATATTGTTAATTTCAACACCAAAAAGATCTACCCTAAATATTTTATTAATGAAATGGGAGAAATCTGTTTACGAAAATTGTCGGTGCACTTTTAAATTATGTACTGAAACGACTGTGATCTGGGCTGATTACTCATACTGTGAAGCCATGCCAAGCAAATTTCACCTTTTAGCTGCAGAAATGTCAGAAATTGTTTGCTCTAAATTTCAGTCACTGCTGTGTTAACCTACTTACTTACTTCCAGGATCGAAACAATAACTACCCCAGAATGAAGTTATAGGAAAAGTTTATGACTATGAATATCAGCACAGTCCAAGTAATGGAGATTAAACGAAAATTCAACATGGAAGACTCCCCACCCCGTCTCGTCCAATCACTCATCACTGGCTGCTCCAATAAACGGCAGGTCCGCACTCCTCCTCGGCCAATCATCTCCAGGGCATCACTTTTAAAGACCTTCTGCATGGAAGACACCGCTCTTCTGCTGAGCTTCAACGATCAGCAGACATGTCCGACTAGTTTCTGGCGACTGGGTGGTTCCTTGTGACAAATTCCGCCCTCCTTCCTCCTCCTCCGCTTGTAGGAGCGTTCGACTGGCCTCCTGCCTTGATGTCCCCTTTTCCCCTCGTCTCAGCTCTGAGCATGTGGAAAGCGCCTTAAGAACTCCTCCAATCCTCCTACTAAGCGTCGCTGAGGTCGTCCTGCCTTCATCCCAGCTCCTGCCGCCGCGTCACCCGGCCCGGCTTCTCCAGTGGTTCTCCTCCGATCTCTAAAGCCGATCTTCTTGCTCCCCAGGCTCTGACGTCTTCTTCTACTCCACTCCTCCAGGAGTTCGCTTCCAATTCTGCCACCTCAGCATTTCCTCTTCTCCGCTCCGCCAACGTTCAACCCATTCCTTGGCCCCTCCCACTGACATTCACCATTTGCCATGCTCATCCCGGCTCGTCTCTAAGGGTGAGATGTATCACTCCATTCTCTTTTCTCAACTGTTTCCTCATTCATATGCCCTTTAAGAAAGCTGTGTTTCCCACTCCTCTTTTACATTCAGGTAGATCATATACTCCCATGCATTCTAACATCTCACTCAGGCTCCAATCCAAATACTGCACGGCCAGCTCATTAATCTGGTTTCTCTCATTTTACTATCTCCCAAGGTTGATCACTGTATCGGTTTACCTGATGGCTTTAATGCTGTGTTTAAATTATCTACTCCCCACCTTTCTAAGAATCCCCTTCGCTTTCATATTTTCTCCGTACAATAAATTAAATGGAAAGCAAATTATTTGAATTGTCTGTGACTTTACTTAGCTTATTATATTAAAACTAGTAAACCTTCATATTAGCTCCCTCTACTGGGGGGATGTATTTTTAAAGCAACCTCTTTGCTCCGTAGAATATCAAAATATAAATTTACGCATTCGAACATTTATACCAACCTTCTTCCTTTATGAACCTATACATCTTATCTATATCTTATCCCATCTAATTGTGGAGCACACTTTCTTTCTGCATATTGGGTCGGCGCTGCGTTGTTCAGTTTGAGTCAATCGATTTACAGCACCTTCCCGAACTCAGTGTTTTCAAATTTAAGCATTAACTGCAGCAAAATATCAAACTCTTACTAAACAATCTATGTACAGTCAATATTAGTAAGTTCATTTCACGGACGTAGCTCTTACCTCCGGTGAATCCTGGCTGGCTGTAACTCATAAGTTCATCATTTCTGCCCGTCATGTTCCAGGTTTCTAATTCAGTTGCTCATGCCCTGTCTCGTTTAAGATTTCAGGTCTTCCGCCGTCTCTGTCCATCAGCCTACTTTTACCCTACTCCGATTATTCCTCTCTCCTTCCTCTTTCGCAATCTGCCAAACACTGCTGTATCTCAGGTCTAGCACTTTCTACTTTCAAATCTTGTTCCTTCACCTGGCAAAACTTTGAAAAACTTTGAAAATTTTATCTTGCTAATAACACGTCTTCGTACCCAGTTTACATTCAGTCCTAGCTTTCATTACTCATTGTTTGAACGCCATCGTTTTAAGCTCCCCTACAGCCGCAGCCTTTTAGCAGGCATAAATTTTCATCGAAAGATCATCTTTCTGAGCCCTCTGAGCTTTTCATTCATTACGCATTATCTTCTCCTCAAAGGCATCTCAAAACATTGCATTCCACAATGCACATAATTCCCCAAGGTCACTCCTTTATTTCTCACCTTTTGGATCTGGCTAATTCCGTCTCTGCTAGATTTGGTTTCTTTAGATGAGGTTGCCGCTCTGACCTGTCTTTCTGGTCCTCTCGCCTGCAGAACTGGAACGGTATATCTTTCTTCTATGATGACGTCAGCAGATTCCATTCAGTTTTCATGGACGCAGCTCCATCCGTGGGTTTTGGGGGATTTCTTCAGGTGCATGATTTGCTGGCATCAGGCCACCTTTCTTTCCCCAATCCGAATCATCGGCCTCTTATGTAATAATCCCCATCACTATTGCATGCATCTTGGGCAACCAATGGAAAAGAAAACGCTTAGCTGCTTTATGCGATAATGCAGCTGTAGTAGAAGTAATAAAGGCCAACTTTTCAAAATTTGCGTCGCTCATAATACTCCTCTTTACCCCGTTTTCATTCCTACCGTCTCAGCTTTTATTACTTATTGCGTTGATGTCCGGCATTTCAAACTCCCTTATATTAAGAGTTTCTGAGCCAGCATAAATTTATTTTCTAAAGGCCACAATTTGAACCCACTCCAAGCCTTTTCTCAAATCATCCATCAAACTTTACTCAAAAGTCAAAAAATCATAGCATTCCTGAGCCAAATTCCAGGAGACCTATCACTCTTTCCATCTTAAAAGATCTCCTTCTAGTGCTCCGTTCAGGCCCTTCTTCATCCTACCTAAAATTTCTTCTCTACAGCGCCTGGCTTTTAGCTTTTTATGGCTTCCTCTGAATAGGGGAATTTACTACCCCATCAAGCTCATTCAATCCTGCTAGAGACCTAACTATTTTTGATCAGAAGTTCTATCCCGATCATTTTAAAATTGATCTAAAACATTCCAAAGGAAGAGGTCCTTGCTTCATCTTCATTGCTCGTTTAAACGGTCCATTCTGCCCTTTTCATGCCATGTTTAAATTCGCCATCAAACACCACAAACTTTTTCCAACCTCCTTGCCCCTCTTCCTTACTTCAGAAGGAGTTCCCATGACTGCTTCTTGGTTCCTCAAACATTTGAGACAAATTTTAGTAACGCAATCTTCCCCGAGTCAGTTCTCAGGTGACTCATTTCGAATCAGGGCGGCCACTACAGCCACCTCACTAGGAGTTTTGACAGCTTTGCTCCAACAACTCGGTGGCTGGTCCTCCTCAGCGTTCTCTTTGTATGTCAGTCCTCACCTTCTATCTGTCTTATTCGCACAACGATTTATCAGTTCTAGGTAAGAACTCTCACAATTACTGGTGGTGGTCAGCCTTATCCAATCCTTTCCTCTAGCTAGATCATTAATCTTCATTCTCTATTCCTGGTTCTCATATCTAACCTTTTAAATTCGTATATTTTATTCTCCTATTTCAATTCATTTACCACATTTTTAGGCAGTTTTATTTTTAGTTTTCTCTCTTTCAGATGCACCTGAATCTTCGCAACTGGCAGGCATAACAATCCTGCCTCTTTAGGCCCATCATTATCCACACCATTGGCAGGCGTTTCATTCAGCCGTCGGGCTCATACGCCATTGGCAGGCGTTTCATTCAACCTTGTCAGGCTCACTCACGCCATTGGCAGGCGTTTTATTCAGCCGTCGGGCTCACTCACGCCATTAGCAGGCCTTTCATTCAGCCGTCGGGCTCTCACACGCCATTGGCAGGCCTTTACAAACATGCCTTGGCAGGCATCTCAATCCTATGCCGTGTCAGGCATTCATCTAGCCACCTGGACGCCTGTCAGGTGCAGCCCATCTTCACCCGACCTGGCATCGGCCATCCATGCATCTTCAGTCATAACTCAGGTAAGCCCGTTCGAGACTAATCCATAAAACACTTTTGGTCGGAGTTTTTACTCCCCGCTCATCTCAGATCATCCATAAGTAATCTCCTTTTTCCTTCAGTTCCGCCTCAGCCTGGCCTCGGCCCTTTTCGGGAAAGACGTACCTAATCATAATCATAAGATGTTTATTCAAACTCACTTTCATCCTCAGTGTTCACGTCTCCCTCAGAGGTCCGAGGGCCAAAGAAATAATCTTTCATTAATAAACTCTTTAACTGTCTTCCTGTTGTTTCTCCATTATGTGAGTCTTTCCAGGTTTAACTGGAGTTTAAACGAAAATTCAACATGCAAGACTCACCACCCCATCTCGTCCAATCACTCCTCACTGGCTGCTCTAATCAGGTCCGCACTCCTCCTCAGCCAATCATCTCCCAGGGCATCACTTTTAAAGACCTTCTGCATGGAAGACACCGCTCTTCTGCTGAGCTTTGACCCTCCTCCACCCCTTCTCCACCATACGCTCCCAACTCCTTCCATACCTGTCATAATGTTTCAAACAGATTTGACCCACATGCAGAAAGCAATTCAGGAGACTGAGTTTAACGGTAATGAGTTTATTTACAGTGTAATGAAATGTGCAGGGAACTGGAACCAGGATACCAACTGTAAAATAAACAGAACGGTAAGCAAGGGATAACTCTGGATCTAAATTCTTAAATAATAATTCTGCCTTACTGGATTGATGGAGAGATCTGCCAGAGGGTGGTGGAGAGACCAAGGGGTTGTTTACCTGTGAGACAGGAGATGGTGAATACTGGTGTGCCAGGATGTTTAGTAGGTCCAAGAGTTTCTGAAGTTGGTGCAGTGGATGGAGGAGGGTGGACAGGGTTCGTAGAAGGAGATCCTAGGAACGAAGGAATCAGGACGCTGCCAGCCGGTGTGATCCAACGAAGTAATAAGAGGCTTGAGTCTTTGTTCATGGAGCTGGATAGCTTCTTTCCAGAAAATGGTAATCCAGGCAGAGTTCAATGTAGAAGGCAAAGTCAGGTTCAGGTAAACCTGCAAGGTAACAAATACAAAATTACCAAAAGTACAAGGCAAGGTCAAGACAAAGGTAATGTGGCTTGAGCTGTACCACTAAGGGCAACACTCTGGCAGTGAGTTGCTGGCAGCCTCCTCCTTAAATACTCCTCAGCAGGTAATAAGGAGGATAGAGAACACCTGTCACCTCTCCTCCAGGTTCCACGCCATCTAGAGACTAAGCAAAGTAAGCAACACCAAACAAACAGACATGGCACAGATCCTGACAATACCAAGGCATACACCACCACCAGGATCGGATCCCGGAGGGGAAGACATACCTAATCATAATCATAAGATGTTTATTCAAACTCATTTTCATCCTCAGCGTTCACGTCTCCCTCAGGGGTCCGAGCGCCAAATAAATAATCTTTCATTAATAAACCGTCTTCTTGTTGTTTCTCCATTATGTGAGTCTTTCCAGGTTGAAATACAATTTGTGTGTATTTTAGAGAGCACATAAGGTAAACGGGTAAGCAACTGAATCCTGGAGTGGATCGAATTTCCATTATTTAGTATACAGATCAATTTTAAATGTCTCTTCACTTAGTTGTCTCCTCTGTTATGGAAGTAAATAGCAATCACCGTCTACTATTCACACTGTGTTAGTATTGCCAGCAGGCTGCAGCCAATACCTTCGGAAAGTTGCAAAACAAAATTTGAATAACTCTCACACACAGAAGCTGAGTCACTGGCTGTAAATGCAGATGGGTTCTACAACTGCATTTTGAACTTCAAGTTGTTAAATGGCAAATTGCTGTTGAGCTGAAAAAGGGCAGCTCTTGCACTGGTTTGTGTCTGCAATTTAGTTAAATATGAAGCGCAATAAACACTGAAACAGGTTAGAAAAATCTCCCTGTGTTGCCTTTTTTAAATTAGACTTTTAACACCAGATGCAAACTGAAGAGCAAGATTTGGAGGGCACATGGATCTCCACAATATCTGCACACTATCTAGATAGTTGTATTATGTAGATAGAGAGATTGTTCAGTTTTAAGTTAATAACTTTAAGGGAATCTAGCTAAAATGGATGTTTTCTTTAATTTCTTAATTTCTGCAGTACTGTGTAAAATATACAAATTAAAATCAGAGTTAGAGAGTTTAGAGAGTTTAAGAATGCAAAATTAATTTGGAGGTTACAGAAACAAAAGGAATTTCGTGGCATTTCCTGGATAATACCAATTGCTAGTGTTCTTTGACGTCTGACCTACTGATTCAGAATTGTTATTCTAAGGGCTATAATACACAAAAGACAAAATTTGTACTACAGGTTATGTGATAAAAGAATTAGTTTTAAATCCAACAGAAAATGAAGAAATTACAAGATTATTGCAATTTATGCATTTAGGCATACCACTCTGGAAAAAAGTAATAGACCACTGCCCTATTTTCTGAATTAAGCATCTCAACATAAATGACAGACATTCTATTCTGTTAAATAAAAGTACACATCTGTCTACTTTATAAGTTCCTGGTTAGGATAATTCCTGAACTGTTCAGCAACGTGAAGGACTAGAGTGAATGAAAAATCAGGATTAATTCACCAAATATTAAAGGGAACCTATTTTGCAAAATTAACTTTTTGATTGTTTTAATACTTCCATTTGGGTCTCTAATGCTTCTACAAACAGTCCAAATGCAAAAAACAACATTCAAACATTTTTTTGGCTATAAATGAATGCTTTATTTTTTTTAGAGAACACACGGTTTCAAAAGCTGTGTGCCAGTGTAATTGTGACATCACAATTACACTGGCACCTAGCAATGTTACCTGAGTCCCGACCTGACTAGCAACTGAAGTAGAGCTCCACCCATTTGATTTTCAGTAGAGGATCACGTCTCACTGGCTGGTTTCATCTTACACGTGCTTTACAACGGCTAACCTCAAAGGCAGATGTTCTGTTGTTGACAGCAAAGACCCACGTGTCTATGCACATTCTCCCACTGTAGGATAACCGAGATTCGTGGCTTTATTTTATTTTTGAGGGTGATGTTCCAGTCACATTGCCGAAGACGGTACCAGTTTGCACGAATCACTTCACCACAAACTGCTTTAAGAACTCACATCAGTACACGTCAGCATTTGTAGAAAGACTTAGACTGAAGAAAAATTCAGTCCCTACTGTTTCTGGCAAATCTGCAGAAATGTAAGTACTTCTTGTTGTGTCCTTTAAGTTTTGGTTATGTTTTCACATACGAAGTGCTGGTTGGGGGCGCGGCCAGATACAGCTAATTTGCATAAAGTGACAGAGCCCTAAAACAGCTCATTCTAAAATGGGCTCAAAAAAGGGGTAACTGAGGAGGTGAAATCTCATCATTTTGTGCCAAAAATGTAGGTAACATGTTTTAAATAGCCCGTAGACCTATCCCAAATGTTTCAAAGGAAGTACAATAGGTCACCTTAAATATATAAATTCTTCTTTGAAAATACTCGTAATTGTCATCTTCCGCTTTATCTGGAACCGAGTCGCGGGGGCAGCAGACTCAGCAGAGACGCCCAGACATTCCTCTCCAGGTCCTCCGGGGGTAGCCTAAGGCGTTCCAAGGCCAGCCGAGAGACATAGTCCCTCCAGCGTGTCCTGGCGTGTCCTGGGCCGTCCCCTGGGCCTCCTCCCAGTGGGACGTGCCTGGAACATCTCCCGAGGAAGGCGTCCAGGAGGCATCCGGTATAGATGCCCGAGCCACCTAAACTGGCTCCTCTCGATGTGGAGGAGCAGCATTTTTTGAAAATAGTTTTTACAATTTTCATTTTAAGGGATAGCTTGTTGTCTGTTACAAAATGTCTGAAGATAATGAAAAAGTGTTTATTTTACTCAAACATGTATCTGTAAATCAGAGAAATTACTTTTTTTCAGAGCTTTATGTCCCTAACCTTTACACAAATGCTAATAGATTGAAAAGAAGTGCACATGTTGTTGGTTGATGCATTTAAAAAGAAGGGAAATTATTATTTTTGACACATTTAATAAGATGGGCTGCACGGTGGCACAGTTGGTAGCACTGTTGCCTTGCAGCAAGAAGGTCCTGGGTTTGATTCCGGGCATGGGGTCTTTCTGCATGGAGTTTGCATGTTCTCCCCGTGCATGCGTGGGTTCTCACCGGGTACTCCGGCTTCCTCCCAGAGTCCAAAGACATGCCTGTTAGGTTAATTGGTCACTCTGAATTGCCCTTAGGTGTATGAATGACTGTGTGCGTGGTTGTTTGTGCTTTGCCCTGCAATGGACTGACGACCTGTCCAGGGTGTACCCCGCATCTTGCCCATAGACTGCTGGAAATAGGCACCAGCTCCCCCGTGACCCACTATGGAATAAGCGGTAGAAAATGACTGACTGACTGACATTTAATAAGTAGAAAAAAAGAGATGTTTCAGCATATGACCTGTTGATCACCGAACAAAACCAATCAAGGGAAAACTGGCCAATTAAGTTGTCAAGAGAAGAATATGACCAAGTGCTACAACAACTAATCAGGAGGATCAATAAAAATTTATCACAATTAGTCACTTAAAAGTATGTTATTGATTATCTGGCTCAATGTGACAGAGCAATCTCACTCTCATCCCAAAACAGAAAAGAAATTGTAGCAAAAACCTTTGCCTTCAGGCCTTCTGTAGTTATACACATTTCTCTGTGTGCTTTCACACAATGTGCAAGCTCACTTGTTCTACCTTGACATGACTTTTGTTTTTCAGATTAGTATTAGTTATTTATAATAAAAAAAGCAATTGCACTTTAAAGGTGTAAAAGCAAACATTTAACAACAACCAAATGCTTAAAAAATTGAGCCTGCTAATTACAGCTACACTGAGACAAATGACAGAAAAATGATTTGAAGAAATTTTCTATTGAAATTGTAACACTTGTGCCTCATAAGACTTTTTAACTTATGTAAGGTGGAGACACTAGAGAGACTGGGTTAAAGTCAAGATACCAAAGGACATTTAAAATATTAATCAATTTTCTAGTGCACTGGTCTTGTAAAACATTCGTTTTCTCATGGGCTAATAAAACAAATGATTGTGCAGTTTAGTGTTGGACTGCTAACCGTATGATAATTACTTTTTTTGTTTTGCAAAGCTTTTTGTTATTATTGTTTTAAGAAGCATATTCATTTTTTTTTTTAAACAACAAAATTAGGTTATTACCTGCATTTCTAATCAAATAACACAGGGCTTTGAAAATTAGATAAGAATTATTATTAAGAAGAAGAAAAAAGAATACTGTTAAGGGACTAATGTATAAATTTCAACCCGCATATGAAAACTGATAGGTATTATTTAGTCAACTCAGAGGTAAGGAACGACACAGAGTCAGTTATACTTGCGGCAAGGGTAGGTCACACTCTGCAGTGCAAAACTACAAAGTGTTGGCACCCCTCTCTCTTTATTTATACATGCTTGGTCACACACAGTTCAACAAACATTCAGGGTGGGGATGTGTGTGTGTGTGTGTGTGTGTGTGTGTGTGTGTGTGTGTGTGTGTGTGTGTGTGTGTGTGTGTATGTGTGTGTGTGTATGTGTGGTCAGAAAGATTAGGGTTCATTTGTCTTGATTATAAACAAACAGAGGAAGTGGGAAGTGGGACCTGGTGAATAGCCCCCAGATGCTGCTAGTAAAATAATAAAATAATAAAAGAATAAAAGCATAACTCATTCTTGTGACCATCTCCCTTCCTGTAACATGTAAGGAGGGAAAAGCACTTAGAAGAGTGATAAACAATACAAAAAGTCATAAAAACCCTAACAGTTCCCCCCGTTTTTATCACGAATAAGTCATGAGTAAATCCATGTAAAATGAAACACTCTGTGTAAGCACAAACCCACAGGACAGAAAACAGATTATTTTGTGGGAAACGCTTACACGGTCCCTCCGCCCAGGCGACCACCAATCATGGCAGAGTAAAGCAATATAATAAAACAAAGAAACAAAATGTAATAATAAAAAATAAAAGAATTAAAACAAGCCTTGTTCATATCATCATTGCACTTTTCCTCATTTCACTTAAACAGCAACTTCTTTCGATTTTCTGCTTTAAGGTCATTTTATGAAGTACAAGTATGAATACACTCAGGCATTGAAGATATATTCATTTACAACATGTCATCATAATCATCTGCTTTTTGGGTACAGTGTCCATCTTGTCCATCTCTTCTCGTGTGATGTTACATCCTGTGGATCCTGTCTTAAACAGAGAAAGAGCCCCGCTACCAGGTTTAAGCTCAGGCTTGTCAGTCCTGTCCACACGTCATAGAAAGCCATGCTAAATTGGGCACAGGTCAGTTGTTTTCTTCGCCGGATTGAGATGTTGGACCATATGGGTCCAACCCCTTTGTATCCGTCATTCCCCTGTTACCCCGTTGGTTGGTTTGGCTCCTGTAACTGTGATATTAGCTTACAGTGGCTCTTGTGGATCCAGGATGGTCTCTCTGCAATTTTCAGGGCTGTCGGTGTGGTCAGGAGAACACGGTATGGCCCTCTCCAGCAAGGGGTGCTCCAGTCCTTTCTGTGAAGTGTCTTAATCAGGACCAGGTCCCCAGGCCTCAGGTTGTTCTGTGAAATCGGAGCAGAATTTACTGGCAGACTACTGGACAACTGTACTTTTTTTGTTTGTAACATCTTATTCATCCATTCAGCTAACGATGTTTCCTGCTGTGCTTTTCCTATGTCATCCATTTCTGATGGCAATGGAAAAGGTCTGCCATGTACTATTTCAAATGGAGTGAGACCAGTTTGATTTGGAATTATTCTCATCCATAATTTAACCAGAGATAGACATTCAGGCCATGGCCTCCCTGTTTCGTCCATTGTTTTCCTTAATCTATTTTTTATTGTTCCATTTGTTCGTTCAACCAGCCCAGCAGATTGTGGGTGGTAAGAACAATGTTTTTTTAACTGAAACCCTAATGCTTTAGAGCACAGTTCTATTACATTATTTACAAAATGAGTCCCATTATCTGATCTTATGATTTGTGGGATACCATATGTAGGGAAGAAATGTGTCACTAAACTCTTCGCAACTGTGAGCGCATCACAGTGTTTTGCAGGGTACATCTCAACCCACTTTGAAAATGCATCTATAACCACTAAACAATATTTATTTCCCCCTGACCATGATAACTCTATGAAATCCATGTGTATCGTGTGAAAGGGATGAATTGCTGCTGGGAATTGGCCTCTTTTGGGTCTCATGTTCCCCTGTGGATTATGTTTGCAGCAAATAATACATGATCTACAAAGGTTTTTTGCATAGTCAGAAAAATTTATGGTATGGAAATGTAGATTTACTAAGTGTATCATTCCCCCTCTCGACACATGGGAAACCCCGTGTGTCGCATGGGCCGCCGTCTTGTATAAATTCTTTGGTAATATTGGCTTATTTCCCAAATGATAAATGTCATCTTTCTTTATGGCCCCTCTATTCAGCCAAGATTTAACTTCTGCAGCTGGTGCAGATTGTTGTGAATCTTTCAGCACATCTGTATCTATAAATAAGAGATCTGACATTTTCAAAGTGAGGGGAAGCCTCGAAGCTATTTTAGCAGAAATATCAGCAAAGGTGTTCCCCTTCGTTTCCCTGGCTTCATTAGATTGATGCGCTTTACATTTACAAAGTGCTATCTTCGCAGGTAGCTGGATAGCTAACAGCAGTCGTTTTAACAGATTAAAATGTGTCAATTCTGTTCCAGCTGATGTTTTAAACCCTCTATTTTCCCATATTTTGGCAAAAGGGTGAACAGAACTGAATACATATTGGCTGTCTGTATAAATGGTTAGGATTTTTCCTTTATATATCTTTCTATAATTTTAGTTTCAGTGGTTACTGCATGACAAACTCTGTTTTTTCCATATGTTGATGATGATCCATCTACAAAGATTATTTGTGAGTTTTCCAGAGGAGTCTGAGAGATATCTTGCCTAGGTTTTGTGTCTTCCTCTACCTTTGTTTTGCAAGAATGTGGTTTCCCATCTTCTGCTGTTGGAATTAATGTGCTAGGGTTTAGTGGACCACATCTTTGCAGAGTTATATTTGGTTGTGAGAGTAACAATGAGGTCAACGTAATATGCCTTGCATGAGTCAAGAAAGGAAGTGAAGTTTGTAGCAATACAAGTGACACTGAATGAGGAACTTTCAGTGTGTGCGGGTGGCACAACACAATTTCAGCTGTCTGCTTCACAGCTTCTGCTGCTGCGATGCAGCTCTGCAGACAATTTGGAAATCCAGATGCCAAAGAGTCCAGTTTTTTAGAATAAAATGCTAAAGGTCTGTTTTTGGAGCCAAATAGTTGGGTTAATACAGCTTTCATATAACCCTTACATGCATCTACACAAAGTGTGAAAGGCTGGCTATAATCCGGCAGAGCTAAGGTGACTGTTGTTTGAAGCAGATTTTTTAGCTCTGTGAATGCTACTTCTCCTTCCTTAGTCCATATGATTTTGTCTTTTAATGTCACGTCTTTGCCATAAATCATAGATTGCAAGGGTTGTACAATGGCTGCATAGTCTGGTAGCCATTCTCTGCAAAAATTACACAGTCCCAGAAAGGACATCATTTGTTGTTTTGTTCGTGGTTTTGGGGCTTCCTGTATGGCTGTTTTTCTACTACTTGGGAGGGAACGGCCATGTTGTGATAACATATGTCCCAAATAAATCACTTTCTCCTTGCAAAACTGCAGTTTATCCCTAGAGGCTTTGTGCCCCATTTGGTAGAGATGTTTCAAAACTGTTATAGTAGCTTCCTCACAGTGTTGTTGAGTGTCTGAAGCTATAAGAATATCATCTACATACAACAGGACTTGACTATGTTCAGGCACCTCACAGGTGCTCATAGAGTATCTTAAGGCTTGTGTATATACATGTGGACTTTCACTGAAGCCTTGTGGTAGTCTGGTGTAAGTGTATTTTTTCCCTTAAAACTGAAAGCCAAATAAATGCTGTGACTCTTCATGCAGTGGTACTGTAAAGAAAGCATTGCTAAGATCTACCACTGATAAATATTTTTTATCTGGAGTTAATGAATGCAGTAATGTATGTGGATTCGGGACGTCTGGATCTACATGTCTCACTATTTCATTTATCCGTCTAAGATCCTGGACCATCCTTCACTTTCCTGTGCTGGCTTTCTGCACTGGAAAGATAGGTGTGTTGCATGTAGCATCAGGTGCTTCCCTTAATATTCCTGATTTCAGCATGTCCTGTATTACTGGCTTAATACCCTCTTCAGCTTCTGGCTTCAAGGGATACTGGCAAACTACTGGTCATTCTTCAGATATTAATTTAACCTTATATGGTGGAAACCCCTTTATAAGTCCTACATCAGTCGATGATTGGGACCACAGTTCAGGTGGGACAGCAGCTAAGGCAGGGTGCCTGTTGCTTTCTTTGCTTTCAGCTAGGCCCTGTATCTGTCACTTTGCCTCATCCAAATGTGTCTTTGGATGAACTTTGACTATCCACCCTAGAGTGAGTTTCCAGATTCCTGTGTTAGGATCTACTTTCCAGTCAGAGCTTGTTAATGCCTCATATCTCCCTCTTTCAGCACGCTGTATAAAGTTTTCTAATTCTTTCCACTGACCCCCCACAGGTTTAGTTAATGAGAGATTAGGTGTACTGCCTTTAAACTGTTGAAGCTGCCTTCCTGACAGTATGATTGAGGTGGAAGATTTCCCTGTTTTGGGGTCAACATACAGATGCTGTATGGTAACAGTCTGATTATTTTCTCTGTGAAAAACAGTATCATACTGATAATCTGGCCCTGCAGTATTTTTATATCTCATGGTTACATGGAGCTCAGTATCTGGCATGTACTGTGCCTCCTGGGAAGTTTGTTTTTCTCTGGTTCTCCTCAGCAGTTCTCGAGCTGTTGGTGTGGGGCCTAGATCGAGGGACCAGTAATAATGCGGCTGTGAGAGTTCATTTAGGACTAGGGCCCCTTCTTCCATTACAACTTTCATACCTGTTTCTGTTGATACTATATTTATATGCAACTTTTGCATAAGATCTCTTCCCAACAGGTTTACTGGGCATTTTTGACTTATCAGAACGGGAGCCTGACAAGTAAGTTTTGTCTCCGGTTCTGTTATTGTTACTGGTGCACTTAGGTAATGTACCTCTGATGTGCCAGCTGCTGATCTAACATGCACTGCGGTGTTGGAATATTTTACTCCGGGTGGAGGTTTAGTTAGCACAGTTCTACATGCCCCTGTATCACACAAACAGCTATATACTTTATACATTTATTATTATGTTTTTATATGGCAAATCTTGCGTCCTACTTAGTGCTATAAGTTCTAATGCGACTTATATCAACTTCCTCCATTTCACTACTGTTTTTCTCTGCTAGTGGGGGAGGAGGTGGGGGCTGTGGCTGTAATTGTCAATTCTGGGTAGAATTGGGGTTATACACCCGCTTTTCATTACATTCTCTTGCAAAATGTCCTGGCTTATTGCAGATCCAGCAGTTTTCATCTCTTGCGCCAGGGTTTTGTAAAATTGTCCTACATTCTCTAGCATAATGCCCTATTTGTCCACACCTCAGACACGCATTGCTCTGTGTGTAACTGTGTCGTGGCCCTCCTCCTCCTCCTCTATGACCCCTAAATCCCCTCCGTCCTCTTTGCCCGCTTGCCCCTGAGCAATGCAAAGCCATTAAACTGTCTTGCATTCCAAACGTATCTGTCTTCCTATCTTGCTGTGTTTTATGAGCGTGCTGCGCGTATTCCAAAGCTTGTGTAACAGTTCCTGTATTTTGATGAACCCAGTGTTTATCTATATACCGTCTGAGTTCAATTTTAAGGCCTTGCAAAAAGGCTCTCTTCAACTGTTGCTGATAGGCTCCTGCCTCTGCTTCATCATATGGTATAGCAGAGTTTGCTCTAAAAACACGTCTCATCCTATCCAAAAAATCTTGTGGGTCTTCTTCATCCTTCTATTTGCATTGTGAGATTTTACCATAATCTGCTGTCTGTATATAAACTCTTCGAATTCTTTCAAAGAGTAAGCGTAAGGCGTCCCTTAAATCTAGTGAATTATGTGCCAATATGTCACCATTATCATCGCATCCAGTGAAACCTCCTGCTACTCTGCACCAGCGATGACCAAACAGCTGGGTAAAACACTGGAGCATCTCTCTGCCATTAAGATGAAAGCTTCCTCTGAGTTCTGTAATAGCATCTAGAAATTCTTTCACTCCTTCTTGTATCGATGGGATACCTTTTAAAGCAGCAGTTCTGTCTTCCTGTGTCCATGGTCTATATACTAGAATAGTTGGCGGCTGTCTGTGATTAGCGTCACCTATGTTTGGATTTGCTACCTCAACTAGAGGGAATGTGTCTCCCTCTAAATTTATTTCAGATGGATGAAATTCCTGTTCGTGAGCCATTAAGGCTTTGCCTGGGTACATGCTGGGGGTAGTTTTCTTATTTTTACTCCTAGTTCGCACTCCTGTGTCCCCCCAGGAATTAGGAGACCAGGGCTCACTAGAAGAGCTCTGTTCTTCTATTTTAGAAGGATTACTTAATTTTTCTTGCTTACTTATAGGAGTTGTAGGAACTGCTACAGCTCTTTCCATCTCTCCTCCAATTTGTTGTGCTCCAGCCTCCTGTCCTGCTTCCTGCACGGCAGGGGGCCGAACACCTCGCTGTCTGGATGCGACCACTGTTTCCTCATGTGGGCGCACCAAGATTGCAGCTGTCAGCTTCTCCTTTCGTTTCTCCTTCTTATCTTGCCTCTGCATGTTTCTTAATTTACTTTGTTCCAGCCATTTGTCTGAGAATTTATACTCAACCTTTCTCTTTTCCTTTTTAGTTGGTTTCTTGGTTTTTATTATTTCTAATTTTAAATCACTTTGCAATTTTAAGATGTAGTTAATATTTAGTTTACCCAAGAAACCATGTTTTTTGTTCCATCTATGACAGATCATACCTGCTCCTTTTACATAATTCTCCATAAATTTTACATCCCCTTCCAAGTTAATTAGTTTACTTTGTTTCTTCCCCATGATGTTTAATTTTAGTTCACAATACTATAAATGTCCCAAATAGAAATTCACTGGCATGAGATTCAAGGAGAGGACATTAACACGCCCTTCTACTGTGACTAACCCGCAGCGGTGTTAATTTTCTGGGATTAAACCCTACCTTTATCTCCAAGAATCACCAATACGTCTTTCTATTCTGGGCAAAAGAAAATACAAGACCAGCAGAATCCTACTAAGATTCTTCCAAAATGCTTAGTCTTCCAAACACACAAAACAGCACAGTCACACAGTTAGTATTTTAACATATTTATGTCCCTTCAGCAATATGTATGGTCGACCTAGCTTAGTTTATGAGCTCTCTTTATTATTCAACACTTAATTTCATTCCTTTCCGGCGGAATGTTACCAACCAAATTATCCAGTTCACTTTACGGCGCCTAGTCGTTTTTAATATCTTTACTGCGAGATAACTACCCAAATTTATCACTAGTTCTTTGCGGCGAAATAAAATCTTCCCAATGCAGTGTCCTTGCGGCGACACACTACCAAACGACTTTAAAGTACCTTTCTTCTTTTATATAAATAAAAGAAGAAAGGTACTGTATTTAAAACTATCTCACCTCGGAGTTGACTTCTAGGTGACTCTGTCGGACCTCCCAGAGTCACCTGGCATTGAGTAAGACAATAATCCACCGGCCAGATGCGAACGTCACACACCGGGACTTTCAGCCACTAGGCCTAGGTGCGGCTGTGCGGCAAAGCTTAACTCGACGTCAGGCTGTTCCCGGAGATCCGCCAGTCACTGCAAAGAAAGATAAAATCAGTTTAGTTCTTATAATATCCGGCTCCGAAGGACCAAATTAATGATAGGTATTGTTTAGTCAACTCAGAGGTAAGGAACGACAGAGTCAGTTATACTTGCGGCAAGGGTAGGTCACACTCTGCAGTGCAAAACTACAAAGTGTTGGCACCCTCTCTCTTTATTTATACATGCTTGGTCACACACAGTTCAACAAACATTCAGGGTGGGTGTGTGTGTGTGTGTGTGTGTGTGTGTGGGTGTGTGTGTGTGTGTGTGTGTGTGTGGGGGGGGGGGGGGGGGGGGGTCAGAAAGGTTAGGGTTCATTTGACTTGATTATAAACAAACAGAGGAAGTGGGACCTGGTGAATAGCCCCCAGATGCTGCTAGTAAAATAATAAAAGAATAAAAGCATAACTCATTTTTGTGACCATCTCCCTTCCTGCAACATGTAAGGAGGGAAAAGCACTTAGATGAGTGATAAACAATACAAAAAGTCATAAAAACCCTAACAAAAACATAAATGAATACTTCTATGTCAGCAACACTGTTTTCTTTGCGGTTATCACTGTTCTAACTACATTGTAGAACTTGACTGTAATGTGGTCAGTATTACTGTGGTTCTGCACAGCAACCACTGATGGCCGAAATGAGGAGAGGCTTGTTGAACATTCTCTCAAGGCTTATGAAATGTGCCACTGCATGCGGCCGGGCAGCTGACTTTTGGAGGACGGATCTCTTTGATGGTAGTAAAGATCAAAGCCAAGAGATTTGCTTCTATCCACCGTAATTTCAAACCCCCCACCATAGCATGCATATACACAGACACCAACACAAATGTCCTCCATGTCTTTGATTTTAAAAAAAATCTTTAATGTTGCTGTATACACGAATCAGGCATAACATTAAGATCATTAACAGGTGACCTGAATAACACTGGTTATCTCTTTTTTATAGCATCCATTAGTGTGTGGGATATAATAAGCAGCAAGTGATCAAGCTGTTGTGTTCAAAGCAGCAGAAATCGGCAACCAAAGGATTTGAGTGAGTTAGACCACAGCCAAATTGTGATAGTTGAACAGGCTGAGTCAGAACATCTCCAAAACTGCAGCTCAAGTGGGTTGTGCCTAGTCTGGGTCTAAGGAAAAAAACAGTGGTAAACCAGCAAAATGTTTACTCATTGGTAGCTAAGACTCAATAATGCATGAAGTGAGCAAAGGCTGGTGTATGTAGTCAGTAGGCTTGACAAAATGATCAATATTTTGATTCATCCATTAACTATACCTGCTTTTTGTCCAAGCAGGGTTGCAGGGGAGCTGCTCCGCTGGTTACTGGGCGAGAGGTGGAGACAAACAGGACAAACAACCATCCACGTACATATTCATACCTACGGACAATTTGGTGGGCCCAATTAACCTAACAGTCCCTGAGTACCCAGAGAGACCCACACACATGCACGGGGAGAACAAGCAGACTCCATGCAGGAAAATCACAGTCTGGGATTCGAACTCAAGACCTTCTTACTGCAAGGTAACAGTGCTACCAACTGCTCCTCCATGTGGGTTTAAAATACAGGTCCATCTCAAAATATTAGCATATTGTGATAAAGTTCATTATTTTCCATAATGTCATGATGAAAATGTAACATTCATATATTTTAGATTCATTGCACACTAACTGAAATATTTCAGGTCTTTTATTGTCTTAATACGGATGATTTTGGCATACAGCTCATGAAAACCCAAAATTCCTATCTCACAAAATTAGCATATTTCATCCGACCAATAAAAGAAAAGTGTTTTTAATACAAAAAACGTCAACCTTCAAATAATCATGTACAGTTATGCACTCAATACTTGGTCGGGAATCCTTTTGCAGAAATGACTGCTTCAATGTGTTGTGGCATGGAGGCAATCAGCTTGTGGCACTGCTGAGGTCTTATGGAGGCCCAGGATGCTTCGATAGCGGCCTTTAGCTCATCCAGAGTGTTGGGTCTTGAGTCTCTCAACGTTTTCTTCACAATATCCCACAGATTCTCTATGGGGTTCAGGTCAGGAGAGTTGGCAGGCCAATTGAGCACAGTGATACCATGGTCAGTAAACTATTTACCAGTGGTTTTGGCACTGTGAGCAGGTGCCAGGTCGTGCTGAAAAATGAAATCTTCATCTCCATAAAGCTTTTCAGCAGATGGAAGCATGAAGTGCTCCAAAATCTCCTGATAGCTAGCTGCATTGACCCTGCCCTTGATAAAACACAGTGGACCAACACCAGCAGCTGACACGGTACCCCAGACCATCACTGACTGTGGGTACTTGACACTGGACTTCTGGCATTTTGGCATTTCCTTCTCCCCAGTCTTCCTCCAGACTCTGGCACCTTGATTTCTGAATGACATGCAGAATTTGCTTTCATCCGAAAAAAGTACTTTGGACCACTGAACAACAGTCCAGTGCTGCTTCTCTGTAGCCCAGGTCAGGCGCTTCTGCCGCTGTTTCTGGTTCAAAAGTGGCTTGACCTGGGGAATGTGGCACCTGTAGCCCATTTCCTGCACACGCCTGTGCACGGTGGCTCTGGATGTTTCTACTCCAGACTCAGTCCACTGCTTCCGCAAGTCCCCCAAGGCCTGGAATCGGCCCTTCTCCACAATCTTCCTCAGGGTCCGGTCACCTCTTCTCGTTGTGCAGCGTTTTCTGCCACACTTTTTCCTTCCCACAGACTTCCCACTGAGGTGCCTTGATACAGCACTCTGGGAACAGCCTATTCGTTCAGAAATTTCTTTCTGTGTCTTACCCTCTTGCTTGAGGGTGTCAATAGTAGCCTTCTGGACAGCAGTCAGGTTGGCAGTCTTACCCATGATTGGGGTTTTGAGTGATGAACCAGGCTGGGAGTTTTAAAGGCCTCAGGAATCTTTTGCAGGTGTTTAGAGTTAACTCGTTGATTCAGATGATTAGGTTCATAGCTCGTTTAGAGACCCTTTTAATGATATGCTAATTTTGTGAGATAGGAATTTTGGGTTTTCATGAGCTGTATGCCAAAATCATCCGTATTAAGACAATAAAGGACCTGAAATATTTCAGTTAGTGTGCAATGAATATAAAATATATGAATGTTAAATTTTCATCATGACATTATGGAAAATAATGAACTTTATCACAATATGCTAATATTTTGAGAAGGACCTGTATATACTTTAAAAAATTGTAAGATAATTCATATTGTGAGACTAATTCTGAGTGAGGGACAACCAATAAGTCTCAGCTTTTTCTGTGGCAATGTTAAGGTTGACATTAAATAGCCAGATGCTGCAGCACTATCATCTCTGGCTGTAAAACAAGAGGCATTAGACTGCCATAGCCAAGGATGCTGCAGCTGCTTATGGGGTCAGGAAGAAGGGGAGATGCACAGCAGGGGAATTTCTAAAGCTGTAACAATGAGCATGCTTTTTTCCTGATTAGGTCTCAGCTTTTAAATTATTCTGTACATATAAGCCTACATATTCCTTAAGTGTGCATTATCTGACATTACTCAGTGCTGTGAGAGATGGAAAAACTCTTGTCTCCCAACTCGTTGTTTAAGTAGGTATCTCACAGTCCCCTTTAACACAAAATGTCAGCTGAAAGACCAGAGGAGATATGGAATCTATGAGATTTTTCCAAGGAATTTTTCTGTAAGGATTTTTTTCCTGCTTGTTATATTAGTTTCAGCATTTTGTCATCAAAAATTAGATCTCATTTCAACATCAAGCTTAAAAAAAGAGTCTTAGAGGAGATGACACACCTCGTGTCAGAGCTTCCATGCCAGGAAAATTAGGATTACACAATTACACACAGTCCCAAAGGCATCACCAAAACCCCTGCAGTAATGGGATCCATTTCATAGGTGTTTAAAGACATCCTATTCGAGATATAACATCAGGACAAGCTCGGGTACAGAATTCATCCTCCTCTTTTGTGTCTGTATCTCTGTTTCATTAAGACTGACCGAAGGGAAAAAAAACACAGAATACGGTTAGCCTTGTCATATTTAGTGGCGCAGAGCAAATATAGTATGTCACTGAATCTGAATAATTCCATCAGCCTCAATTTTCATTTCAGGTTTATTTTATTTTTTGGCCAAAGGGGAAACATGACAATCAGCACATCTGGTAAACTTTGACGGATATGAGCCAACTGTTGCATTCAAATTTCATTTAAATTTGAAGTGTTTCATGCTTCCCTAAAGGGCAAATGTCTGGGAATATGTAGAAGCAATTTATCATATTTCAGGTGTTTACCAAACCCTAGCAAATTACAGTTTTAAAAATATACTGGTTTACAGCTCTAAATCTTAAAAATGGACATTCGTATCCAAAGTAAGAGGAGAAAATGGATAGCACCAAAAATATAATCAGATATTGCTATTTAAAAATAACCACTTGGGTAATGTTTTCTTTGTTTGTTTTTTTTTTTTTTTTCTTTGCATGCAGTTATAAGTGTTGTTTTGCAGCAAGTGGGTCCTGGGTTCAAATGCAAATTGCAGAATCTCCCTGTTAATGTGTGGGTTTTCTCCAGATATTCCAGTTTAACCAAGCCACATGGCTAAACTGAAGAGTCTGCACTGCCGTTAGGTATTTATGTAGCAGAAGAGGCTTTTCTCTCTCCCTGGCTCATTCACATTTGATATTGGTTGATTGTGAAACCTGCCAATCAAGGATTCTCTGCTCCTAATACTAGGCTGAATTCTCATTTGACACTGAGTTCGCACAATGTTACCTGATTTTCATCATCCTTGCAGGTGTGCATTCTGTCACATTTCATTCTGCAGCTTCTGTGTGGGGTTTGATTATTACAGGTGAATTTATGTAGGTCATCTTGTTGTAGGTCGCCTGCCAATTGTCTAAGTGAATCAGAGATGGAAAATGATCTAATTCCCTTGTTTCTGATCCACATGCCATATATTGTATTACAATAAGTTGGCATTTTGCTTCAGTTAAACACAGATGACTTGTTGGGTAAAAAAGGTGCAGCCTGATCAGAAATTAATTAATGTATCATACTTAGATATGCCACATTTAAAGCAGAAAAAAATAAAGGACACCGACCGGGAAGAGCTCTATTGTTGCTCCTAATGGTACATCACCCACCTGGTGGAAACACACAGACCAGTGGTTGTTTTAAATAACTTAAATCACAGTACTATGTGTTAAAGTTCATATTTAATCTTCAAGCTCTTTATTAGAATCAGAATCAGAATCAGCTTTATTGCCAAGTTCGTACATACAAACAAGGAATTTGACTCCGGTACACTTTCATCTCTGGTTTTTGTTTTTTGCATTAAAGAATATACATACAGTGCCTTGTGAAAGTATTCAGCCCCCTTTTCAACCTCTTGCCACATTTCAGGCTTCAAACATAAAGATATAAAATTCAAATTTTTTGTGAAGAATCAACAACAAGTGGGACACAATCGTGAAGTGGAATGACATTTATTGGATGCATCAAACTTGTTTAACAGATAAAAAATTGATGAGAGTTTAGACAGCCGGGTCTTGGTAGATTTGCAGTGGTCTGATACTCCTTCCATTTCAATATGATTGCTTGCACACTGCTCCTTGGGATGTTTAAAGATTGAGAAATGTTTTTGTATCCAAATCCGACTTTACACTTCTCCACAACAGTATCTCAGACCTGCCTGGTGTGTTCCTTGGTCTTCATGATGCTCTCTGCGCTTTGAACAGAACCCTGAGACTATCACAGAGCAGGTGCATTTATACGGAGACTTGATTACACACAGGTGGATTCTATTTATCATCATCAGTCATTTGGGACATTGGATCATGCAGAGATCCTCACTGAACTTCTGGAGTGAGTTT
This sequence comes from Girardinichthys multiradiatus, assembly GCF_021462225.1. Lineage (NCBI taxonomy): Eukaryota > Metazoa > Chordata > Actinopteri > Cyprinodontiformes > Goodeidae > Girardinichthys > Girardinichthys multiradiatus. Next base: position 14,313,967 of record NC_061797.1, read on the forward strand.
GCTGCACTGAAAGTAAAGGGGGCCAAATAATATTGCACGCCCCACTTTTCAGTTTTTTATTTGTTAAAAAAGTTTGACACATCCAATAAATTTCATTCCACTTCACAATTGTGTTCCACTTATTGTTGATTCTTCACAAAAAATTTGAATTTTATATCTTTATGTTTGAAGCCTGAAATGTGGCAAAAGGTTGAAAAGTTCAAGGGGTCCGAATACTTTCGCAAGGCACTGTATATACAATATACAAATATACACATATATAAATAAAAAGGTGCATTTGCAACATCTGTATGCTGTTGTTTTGTACTCTATTAAATGTTCATCAGAGAAACAGCCTGGGGGAAGAAACTGTCTCTGTGGCGGCTGGTTTTAGTAAACATTGCTCTGTAGCGACGGCCTGAGGGTAAAACTCTGAACAGTTTATGTGCAGGGTGTGTGGGGTGTGCGGACATTTTAACAGCTCTTTTCCTGACCCTAGACCTGTATAAGTCCTGGAAGGAGGGAAGGTCAGCCCTGATGATTCTCTCCGCAGACCCGATTATTTGTTGCAGTCTGGATCTGTCCTGTTTTGTGGATGAACCAAACCACCCTGAGATGGATGAAGACAGGACAGATTGAATGATGGCAGTGTAGAAGATGACCAGCAGCTCCTGTGGAAGGTTGAACTTCTTGAGTTGCCTCAGGAAGTACAGTCTCTGCTGGGCCTTCTTCTGAACAGTGTCTATGTGTGAGGACCATCTCAGGTCCTCAGAGATGGTGGTTCCTAAGAACCTGAAGTGGTCCACAGCTGACACGGTGTTGTTGAGGAAGGTTGAGGGGGTGTATATGGGTGGTCCACCACCATTTCCACAGTCTTGAGTGGGTTGAGTTCAAGGTAGTTCTGACTACACCAGTGTATCAGCCGATCCACCTGCTGTCTGTATGCAGATTCATCACCGTCCTGGATCAGACCAATGACAGTGGTGTCATCTGCAAACTACAGGAGTTTCACGTACAACTCTGCTGAGGTGCAGTTAATGTTTATTTTTATATCAATTACCAATTAACATAAACATAAACTAAAATACACTGCTCAAAAAAATAAAAGGAACACTTAAACAACACAATATAACTCCAAGTAAATCAAACTTCTGTGAAATCAAACTGTCCACTTAGGAAGCAACACTGATTGACAATCAATTTCACATCCTGTTGTGCAAATAGAATAGACAACAGGGGGAAATCTTTGGTGATTAGCAAAACACACTCAATAAAGGAGTGGTTCTGCAGGTGGGGACCACAGACCACTTCTCAGTACCGATGCTTTCTGGCTGATGTTTTGGTCACTTTTGAATGTTGGTGGTGCTTTCACACTTGTGGTAGCATGAGACGGACTCTACAACCCACACAAGTGGCTCAGGTAGTGCAGCTCATCCAGGATGGCACATCAATGCGAGCTGTGGCAAGAAGGTTTCCTGTGTCTGTCAGCGTAGTGTCCAGAGCCTGGAGGCGCTACCCGGAGACAGGCCAGTACACCAGGAGATGTGGAGGAGGCTGTAGCAGGGCAACAACCCAGCAGCAGGACCGCTACCTCCACCTTTATGCAAGGAGGAACAGGAGGAGCACTGCCAGAGCCCTGCAAAATTACCTGCAACAGGCCACAAATGTGCATGTGTCTGCACAAACGATTAGAAACCGACTCCATGAGGATGGTATGAGGGCCCGACATCCACAAATGGCGGTTTTGCTCCCAGCCCAACACCATGCAGGACGCTTGGCATTTGCCAGAGAACCCCAGGATTGGCAAATTCGCTGCTGGCGCCCTGTGCTCTTCAAAGATGAAAGCAGGTTCACACTGAGCACATGTGACAGAGTCTGGAGACACCATGGAGAGCGATCTGCTGCCTGCAACATCCTTCAGCATGACTGGTTTGGCAGTGAGTCAGTAATGGTGTGTGGTGGCATTTCTTTGGAGGACCGCACGGCCCTCCATATGTTCGCCAGAGGTAGCATGACTGCCATTAGGTACCGAGATGAGATCCTCAGACCCCTTGTGAGACCATAAGCTGGGGCGGTTGGCCCCGGGTTCCTTCTAATGCAGGACAATACTAGACCTCATGTGGCTGGAGTGTGTCAGCAGTTCCTGCAAGATGAAGACATTGATTAGCTCTGCAAAAAAGATATCTCAAGATACAACCTTGATTGCATTATTAACTTTATAAAATCAAGACTAGATCTAGCATCAAAGTAGGCATGTCACATTGTTGTAATAGTAACCTGTGTTTGAATGACCTTCAACCATTTGGATTATCTGTGTGTGGGTGCGTTGGTGTATTTGTGGGTGGGTGGGTGGGTAGGTGGGCAGGTGAGCGTATGTGTAGAAATAAGTGTTTCTGTGTTGAGCTGGTTTATGCGAGTGAGTTTGTCACCTAGAGTTGCACAGTTGTTGAGTGACGAGAACCGTACAAATCCTGCAACACACAGCACCCAAGAACGGCAAAGGACAGGTGGATTTGGAGAGGGCCACAGCAGCCCCAAGCAAAATACACACAGCATCACCCTGGGGTCCTGGAATGATGTTGTGTAAATTGTCAGTGAAGCTGAGGAGCAGCAGCCTTCAGGCCAAAGAGGCACTGGGTGAGATGCCGAGCCCCCCCAACCTCGCCACACAGGCCAAGCCCAGTACCCAACTCCCCTATAGCCCAGGGCCCTGACCAACACCCAGCAGAAAGACTGCCCTGCACCAGGCAGGAGATCACCCCTCCTAATCCCCCAACACGTCAGGCAGGTGTTAGCCTGCAACTTCAGCCAGAACTCAGAATAACCCAGGTAGAGAAGGCCCATTACCATTCCCACCTGGTGAATTAGCCCCTGGGAGGTCAAGGGGGAGGGATGTCCTTCAGAGCCCTGCATAGCCCCTGCAGCCCACGGCCGGGACAGTTCATCTCGATGGGAGCCCACCATTCCGGGACATAGAGTAGGAGTGGTTGGCTCCAATTTAGACAGCTCATGGAAGTTTTTGCGACACCACAGTTGTTGAGTCTGGTAAGGGTTAATGGTTGGAAAGGCCCAAAGATGCAGCCCCCAATAAAGTGAAAACAGAGAAACAGTCTGCATTAAAGGCATCCTGGGATAGCAAAACTGACACATGTTTTTTCTATCACAATCAGGATATCTCATTGCATCATAGATATTATGTGGCTTTAGATTTCATATATACTTTTAGACTTTGCTTACAGTTCCATTATGATCCACTGTTTAATTATCTAAATCGTCACAAAACAATGTTCTAATGAAAAACCCTAACCGTAGATCTGTCCTTTTTTTACCCTCTATTTTTCATTAGTTGATTGTAACATGCGATTATGGTTTGGTTGATAATCAGTTCAAACAACCCACTGTGTCCAGATTTGGCTAAAGAAATTCCAACATGTTTAACTGGCGGGGACTGAGGTTGGGTCATGTCTGATCCCCTCACACACTTCCGTCTTTACCCCCTCTTACAGTCACAGATTTTTGTGCCAACTTGCTCTGCCAAATGTCCCCAACAAGTGCAGACTGATTCAGCCTTTTTTCCCTGCTGAGAATCAAGGATATCAGGCAAAAAATATTGTAGCATGTCCCCAGCTTTAAGGTGCATCTGCTGTATTTTAGATAGATAGATTTTTGTAACTATGTATGACTTGAGGAAGCAATAGAACAAAACAGGATAAAGGTAACTGAAGCACATTGTCATTCCCCTCAGGCAAGGTTAAATTAAACTTTATCAAAGCTGAACTGTATACTGGAGGTTTGTTCCTGGCAAGGTTAGATGATTTGCACATTGATGAGGGGAAGACATTTAGATACATCCCGGAGTTCAGTTTAAATCCTGCAAAATCAGAGGAAGCGAGAGAGAGAAAAAGAGATGTAGCACATAACTAGACAAAACTGCACACATAGGCAGACCAACCAAGGCATGCAATTACTCTGGCACAGAGATTTTTACCCCGTTTCTTGTTAGTATTGTATGTTTTCTCTACTGCCGCAGATATACACAGCATCATCACTCCACCAGAACTCCTGTCCCGTTCTTCGTTTTCATCAAAACATTGCTGATGAGGTCTTGAGCTCAATTAATCATTTCCCAGCTCTCCTCCACTACCCCAGTATTAATCATCAAGCCCACCACACTGCAGAGCCAAATTTCAGACACCCTCCTCTCTGAGCTACATGTCTTGTCACTAGATGTGTTTATAGTGCAAACATACCTACACCCAAACACCCTTAGGTACACACATACGCACACACACAAACACACACTACAGTTGCAGTCTTGGGCTTAATATTTCTAAAGACTCAGCAAATTCTTTACTTTTTTGGTCTGCGTGCACTAGAATGTGACCATCAAGCTCACCAGTGGCTGCACGTACAGCAATGGGGATTCCTACTGAAACATGGCCTACAGTTAATCTAAGAAAACATCAACACAAACAAATCCAGATGAATGAAACTGGACCATTCTTATGAATCCAGGTCCATTTCCTTCATATATCCACATCAATGTGGAATTGAGCACAAATGAGGGAATATCACACACCTCCCTTGATATCACTCCCTTTAAATGGTAATGTTTAAAGTAAATATGCAATGCATGTGTGACTCTCCTTACTCTAAATCCCCAACATACTGGATGAAGAGGTAGTCAATGGAATGTGAGTATAAGACGCTCCTAACGAGGTGCATTAAAATGGAGTTTAGAAGAAAATTCAACTTGGAAGATTCACCTCTACTTCCGGCTCAGTCTAACTACTCTACTACATTCTCCGCTCCAACCAATCAGCTTCTGGTCCACATTCCTTTTCAGCCAATCATCCCTCAAGGCTTCGCTTTAAAAGAGATTTATACGCAGAATCTCCTGCTCTTCAGCTGAGCTTCGACCCTCCTCCACCCCATCTCCAACATCAGGCTTCAAGACGAGAAATCATTCTAGTCATTGCAGTAATCGTCTCGGGCTCTGTTGCTATGACATGATGGTGAATAAATGCATACATTTTGGGTGATAAAATTCACAGATGACAGGGCTGTTGTTAGATGCATTAATGGATCTTAAATGCAAAATGGCATCCAGTGTGAATTGCCACACGACACAATTTGTTAAGGATGTTGGAACAGACATGGAACATAGTCAGTGTGAACTAGCATTAAATGTGCTGGTAAAAGTGTGAGGCAGAGGCATTTCAAACTTGAAATGTTTTTATTCACATAACGTTTGTAAACACAGAGGCACTAAGGAACTTAGAAAGTTGCTGAAATTCAGGTTTCACCAGCAAAATAAATAGAAGTCACTAGCTGAACTACTGACCTGTACTGATGCTTTTAAGCAAATATGTTTTATGCACAATACTTGGACAACTAAATGGACATACTTATCATAAGACAGCCCATCACACACTGTGTCCAATCAAAGCCTGTTCCTAAGCATACTGTTCTTTATCATGAATCAAACATGCATTAAATCCAGACACCTTGTCACAATGTGGGGTAGGTACATTTGCAAGTCCCATAAATTCTAAATATTAATGCTTCCTGTTAAGTAAATTCATTGAGTGGTGTTGCTTTACCAGCAATGTGTATGCAGTCAATAGCTTTAACTACATTAAAGCAGTGGTGTCCATAGTCAGTGTTCAAGGACTAGTGTCCTGCATGTTGTAGATGTTGTCCTAAATCAACACACCTAAATGAAATGAATGGCTCAACCGCATGCAGCTGCAAAGCTTGGTGACATGCAGAGAAAGTTATCCAGCCATTTGTATCAGCTGTTTCAACAAGGACACACCTAAAATCTGCAACCCAACAACCCTTTAGGATTGGAGTTGGACAACCCTACATTAGAGAAACCAATTCTTCCTACAAATCACATTCTTATAATGTCCTGTTCAAATAACTTTCATGGGAATTTGATGTAACCAGCTGGTTAATGGATGATTCTCTCCCACAGAGCTGGCATTGTTTTACTCGATGTCAGAAGGCAGAGCTCCAATCTGTCTGCCAGCTCTCTCTGAAACGTCTCTCTTGGTGTAGACAACAGCTCTATGAGTAAAGATAGTGCAAAGATCCTTAAATGTTGCGCTCCTAGAAAGGCCACAACAGGATTGCCTTTGGTACCCTAAATCTGTGGCTGACCTAAGGGTCATCTTAGATCAGAAAACCTATTAATCATCTGTCTTTATTGTGTACAGGTGTTTTCACACCAATAACACTTTCTTGGCCTTCTTCCATGAGTCACCTACAGAATAAAATCATAGAGACATGGGTACTGTTAGTATGTGGGGGACTGTGCACATTTTCACTGTCAGTTCATTACAAATACATTTGATTATTTGCATGGAAAATGGCATAAGATATTTTTTTTGAGCAGTGTGTTTTTTTAATGCATAAACAATATTATATGGAAGTTTCACATCTTTTCCCACTCCACTGTGAGCTGAACACACAAAGATATCTTTAAATGATGATAATTGTAGAGTCCGTCTAATTGTCATATTTTGTGAGCACCATCTTCTAATTCTGCATATTCCTGATTACATCTTAGTGATGTGGTCCAGCCAGCCCTTTAAACTTGATGGATGAAAGAGGCATCACAAACATCTGCACACCATCTGTATGATGCTTCGCTCACCATCTAGAAAGACAAACCTCAAGTCTCAGTTGCAGCGTCCCATCCATGTCTCTGACCTTGTGAGAGATTTAGCCACACCTCCAGAGACTTTCTGTTCAGAAAGAAATCTACCTCTTTGTTCTGTTGAAGAGGTTTTTCCAGGAACCGGTCACTCAGGTTGATCCTGCTGTCACCATTGGAAATAGTTGTACATAGTTTTATGTTTTATGTTTAAGAATGTTGTTATTGTACCTCCAAGCCACGGTGGCTGAGTTTTTAGCTCCAGTAAAAAGGTGGTGGTTCTCACCCCTGAGCTTAATAAACTGGCCCGTCTGCTCCTTTGTACCTAAACAATAAAAAAAAATTTAAAAAAAACATCTTGCTTAATATCAGTGTAAAAAAAGTCTTTTTTAATTTTACCTTTTTCTTAATTTGAAGAAAATATTAAAATATTTCTATGCAAATGCCTAAAACAAGCTCTTTCAAACTTTTCACTTCTTTACTGAGATTTGCTTGCATTTGAAATGTATTTCTCTTCAGCTGTACCTGGAATCACGAATTATAATGCTAGCTGAATTATAAATATACTTTTAAAAACACATATGGCACATGTTTTCATCATAAATGAATATTTAAAAGCTTATTTATTCTCAATCACACTCTCCAGCGATACGGTAGGATTACATAAAATCGTCCATTTATTCAGGTTAACTTTAATATCACCTGTAATGTCAAATCGACTTACATGAACAAATGACACAATACATTAAAATAATACTAACATAAACTGTTAGAAATCACTTGTGTTTAACGTTCACTGTGATGACTGGCAGCAGGAGCTCAATGCCGATAGTCCGGTCAGATCTCTACCGGGTCTAGCTCGCCCCACCGCCGGTGGCCTGGCGAGGCAAGCCGGGAGTTAATACGGTGGGAGCGGAAATCTCCGAATACGTCGGAGCACGTTTGAAATTAAGCAATGTCTTGATAAATCAAGCTGATTTTTCACGTCTACAGTTATATTCCCACACTAAAAACATTGTTAAAGTTCATTTGTGTCACAGAAAGTGTAATTTTTCACAGTTTACTCACAGCTTTTGCCACTGAGGGCCGCCATGGCTGCCCCTGTTTGACCAAACCGCTTCGACCTGCAATGAATCATGGGAAAAGATGGACCATGAAGAATACTCACAACGCATCCTTCAAATAGGGCAAAAGAAGGACACATTTGTCGGCCGCATTTCAGAGACCTTCCGCGCCGCACGTTGACGTAATCGGCCCACAAGCACGGACTTGGAAGGATCCAGCCCCTGAATTGGGACACACCCTCACCCTGCACATGGATCCTCCTCCTTCCTGTTTATTGACCAATAGTAGAGAAGCTGGAGAGAAGAAGGCAGCCCTCCTCATTTGCATAATGAAGGAGAAATGCATATGATAAAGGAAAGAGATGAGGAAATGTAAAAAGAACAAAGGCATGTGTAAGAAAAAGGAAAAAGAAAATATATACATTTCTTGATGAAAACGCAGGTTTAAGGAAAAGAAAAACAAAATATATGCATTTCTTGATGAAAACGCATGTGTAAGGAAAAAGAAAAACAAAATATATATGCATTTCTTGATGAAAATGCATGTGAAAGGAAAAGGAAAATATATATATTTCTGCTTTCATTTTTAATTTTGTCAGGATCGGTCCTCCATAGACCCTGGCATTATAGGGGGCATGGTAATGGTTATTACAGAATTTCTTACAAGTTTCTTGTTAAACACACCTCCTAAAAGTCTTATAGGGAGTCCTGCCATATTGCCACTTCTGGTTTTGATTTATCCTGTTTTGTCTATATTTGTCTTAATTATTATCTATTATTAATTACTATCTATTATTATCTATTAATGCATTATTCCCTGCGTTCCTGTGCTCTGCTGACTTGTTTTAAGTAAATGGAAATAGAGAAACAGCTTGAGAGGCAGGGACAGTTTGCTTAATTATAATAAATTTGTGTGTCCTTATCTGTCCTTAGCCAACCTTGGCAATTTTTACTGCACTCCTTTTACTGCGCTCTCCTCTGAGGCACAGAAAACACCCATCCTCACGTCAAATATCTACTTAAAACACAAGACAAAGCCTTATCTTCAGGCAGCTGTGAGCGTGTTAGGAGAGTAAATGATTCAGTTCCTCAGTGCAGAACTTAGCCTTTGATGCATAGAATTCCTCAGAATTAAAGAAACAGTGCATTCATGTGTTGTAAACGGATGTATTGATAAAGAGCACTGTATGGGAATTTTAACTAGCCAAACACTGACTGCCATAGTCTAATTAAATCCAACTGATAGTAATAAGTTTGACCCCCGCCGTATTACTAACACTTCTTCCTATATTTACAAAAAAGTACCTTTGAGTCATAAATAACATGAAGAAAATAGGATGGATTTACTGCTTGCCACTTTCACTTTCACTGCATCAAATCTTAACTTCAGACCTATCCATAGATATAAAGTTTTTTATATTTTATACGTTAAATCTGTTAAATTACAGAAATCTTTTATATGTTTTTATACCATTTTGTCCAAAAAACCCAGGATTTGTTTTGATGATGCGACATTATGATGATGCTAAATATGTAAAATTGCCCAAAAATAAACACTAAAGTGGAATATTTTGAATGTGGGTGTTACAGCCTTGATTTTGATGCATTATTTTTGGAACAATGATTTATATAATACAAATGTACACTTTTAACATTTAGCTCCCAAAACAGTACATCTTACAAAATTGTAATAAAAATGGAAGCATAGAATCTTTTCAATACCTTCACACAACAAGCTTTTTTATTTTTCTTCATATTGTTTTAGAATTTTTGCCATGCATTCACGACTCAAAGCATAAATCACAGATTATGCTATGCCACAGATCGAATAGGAGAGAGGGGTCTCTTTGATTCTTCAGATTATACAAACATATAAACGGAAAAAAATATTTTCTAAGCCACATTCATACCACTCACACCCAGAGTATTTTTGCCACATTAAATATTTTTTTGCCATGCATTTTCAAAGATAAGAGAACCATGTCCCCCATTGAAGCTATGTTTTAAAGCGATGGTGCCTGTGGTCACTGAACCTCTTAAACCCTGAGGGGGTTTTGTTGCATTTGTGCTCAAAATACCATGCCCAAAGCTAGCTGAGTTTTTCTCAGCAATTACAAACTCTGTTTAAATAATATTGGTATCAAATTAATGCTAACACTTGGGAGATTACATCAAAAGTGTAAGTATCACAGCAGCTGATATTGTTTAAGAGATATTAAGAAAGGAACATGGACTTTTTTCCCTCGCCAGATTTTTCTTGCATTATACAGTATATAAACCTTCTAAAATATAATAAATAAGGCTACAAACTTATGGAAATCCTAAAACCACGTGTGGACATTACCTGTACAAATATTCACGCAGCTGAGGTATACTAAAGCAAAGTTACGGAGGTTTTAGTAAAGACATACCTAGGAATTTGCTATTTGGCACAATATGGCACATTTTGGCACTATTCGGCCCCATCTGCAAAAGTGAAGATTTTTACTAACAAAATGTAAAAACCACTAAAACATATCTACATTTTTATGGCACTGAACTGTGCACGTCATCCCAAGCAATTTCATTTGGATGTACAGGTCCTTCTCAAAAAATTAGCATATTGTGATAAAGTTCATTATTTTCTATAATGTAATGATGAAAATTTAATATTCATATATTTTAGATTCATTGCACACTAACTGAAATATTTCAGGTCCTTTATTGTCTTAATACAAATGATTGTGGCATACAGCTCATGAAAACCCAAAATTCCTATCTCACAAAATTAGCATATTTCATCCGACCAATAAAAGAAAAGTGTTTTTAATACAAAAAACGTCAACCTTCAAATAATCATGTACAATTATGCACTCAATACTTGGTCGGGAATCCTTTTGCAGAAATGACTGCTTCAATGCGGCGTGGCATGGAGGCAATCAGCCTGTGGCACTGCTGAGGTCTTATGGAGACCCAGGATGCTTCGATAGCGGCCTTTAGCTCATCCAGAGTGTTGGGTCTTGAGTCTCTCAACGTTCTCTTCACAATATCCCACAGATTCTCTATGGGGTTCAGGTCAGGAGAGTTGGCAGGCCAATTGAGCACAGTGATACCATGGTCAGTAAACCATTTACCAGTGGTTTTGGCACTGTGAGCAGGTGCCAGGTCGTGCTGAAAAATGAAATCTTCATCTCCATAAAGCTTTTCAGCAGATGGAAGCATGAAGTGCTCCAAAATCTCCTGATAGCTAGCTGCATTGACCCTGCCCTTGATAAAACACAGTGGACCAACACCAGCAGCTGACATGGCACCCCAGACCATCACTGACTGTGGGTACTTGACACTGGACTTCTGGCATTTTGGCAATTCCTTCTCCCCAGTCTTCCTCCAGACTCTGGCACCTTGATTTCCAAATGACATGCAGAATTTGCTTTCATCCGAAAAAAGTACTTTGGACCACAGAGCAACAGTCCAGTGCTGCTTTTCTGTAGCCCAGGTCTGGGGAATGCGGCACCTGTAGCCCATTTCCTGCACACGCCTGTGTACGGTGGCTCTGGATGTTTCTACTCCAGACTCAGTCCACTGCTTCCGCAGGTCCCCCAAGGTCTGGAATCGGCCCTTCTCCACAATCTTCCTCAGGGTCCGGTCATCTCTTCTCGTTGTGCAGCGTTTTCTGCCACACTTTTTCCTTCCCACAGACTTCCCACTGAGGTGCCTTGATACAGCACTCTGGGAACAGCCTATTCGTTCAGAAATGTATTTCTGTGTCTTACCCTCTTGCTTGAGGGTGTCAATAGTGGCCTTCTGGACAGCAGTCAGGTCGGCAGTCTTACCCATGATTGGGGTTTTGAGTGATGAACCAGGCTGGGAGTTTTAAAGGCCTCAGGAATCTTTTGCAGGTGTTTAGAGTTAACTCGTTGATTCAGATGATTAGGTTCATAGCTCATTTAGAGACCCTTTTAATGATATGCTAATTTTGTGAGATAGGAATTTTGGGTTTTCATGAGCTGTATGCCAAAATCATCCGTATTAAGACAATAAAAGACCTGAAATATTTCAGTTAGTGTGCAATGAATCTAAAATATATGAATGTTAAATTTTCATCATGACATTATGGAAAATAATGAACTTTATCACAATATGCTAATATTTTGAGAAGGACCTGTATGACAAACTGAGACATAACAGGCTCACCAATAAATTGGGGTTTTCACTTTCTGGATGCCAGCCTCCTGGCACCACCTGCAATACTTCCTTGACTGGGTTGCATCAGTGCCATAGTAATATGGCATGCAGGTTGGTGTTGATGTAGATGTGGGTGTTGGCATGGATGAACTTGACGCCGTTGGCGTGGGTGTACGTGATGCCGTTGGCGTGGGTGTACGTGATGCCGTTGGCGTGGGTGTACGTGATGGTGTCGGCGTGGGTGTACGTGATGGTGTCGGCGTGGGTGTACGTGATGCCGTTGGCGTGGGTGTACGTGATGGTGTCGGCGTGGGTGTACGTGATGGTGTCGGCGTGGGTGTACGTGATGGTGTCGGCGTGGGTGTACGTGATGGTGTCGGCGTGGGTGTACGTGATGCCGTTGGCGTGGGTGTACGTGATGGTGTCGGCGTGGGTGTACGTGATGCCGTTGGCGTGGGTGTACGTGATGGTGTCGGCGTGGGTGTACGTGATGGTGTCGGCGTGGGTGTACGTGATGGTGTCGGCGTGGGTGTACATGATGCCGTTGGCGTGTGTGTACGTGATGGTGTCGGCGTGGGTGTACGTGATGGTGTCGGCGTGGGTGTACGTGATGGTGTCGGCGTGGGTGTACGTGATGGTGTCGGCGTGGGTGTACGTGATGGTGTCGGCGTGGGTGTACGTGATGGTGTCGGCGTGGGTGTACGTGATGGTGTCGAAGTGGGTGTACGTGATGGTGTCGGCGTGGGTGTACGTGATGGTGTCGAAGTGGGTGTACGTGATGGGGTTAGCTTGGGTGTACGTGATGGTGTTGGTGTGGATAAAGATGAATAGCCGACAGCAAACTGCAACATTTCTTTTGCTACCGGAACTGTTTTTGTGTGTACATCATACCACGCTGGCTGCTGTGGAGCTGCTTATGTAAGATGAAGCTTTTTACAATGGCAATGTCAACAAAGTAATAAAAAAGTCTTACACCACTTCTTTGTTTTGTGATGTACAGAGCCTATAACTGCATTAGACAGGTCAACTCCACCCATGTTTTTATTGTAGTCCAGAACAGCATCAGGGACAGGTACTGCCTTGGTTTTCCACACCCCTCCCTCCTTCACTTTGCGCTACACAGTTTTTCCACAAAACACCTTGTGCAACATGGAGCACAGTCACCTTCCGAGTGTCAATGCACTCAGCCTTTTTTGGAAAGTCAAGATGATTTTTTCTGATAGTGCCAAACCACCAATACGCTTTGTGTAGAGATGTTCAAAGAGGCCAGGGCTGGTGTAAAAATTGTCTAGATACAAAGTGTAGGCCCAACCAAGCAAAGACAATGGCAAAAGAACCACAACAGATGAGTAACTCAGATCCTGACCTGTGCTGTGCTCACTCTTCCCTGTATACACAAACAAGTTCCATGAAGCCTGTTATTGAATCAGCCACCACAAACCCCCCACTTTGTGGGCTTGTCCTTCATATACTGTTTCGTGCTAATTCTACCCTTCAAAACACCATCCTCTCATCTATGCATATGTTCCTATAGGGTTGGAAATTATCTGGGCATGCTGTAACAATGTGATTGTAGATTTGCTTGAGTTTGCATAGACAATCATAGTTTGGCGTGACTTTCTTCTTTTCATTCTCTTCGTCGTCTTTTGAATTGCTGAGGTGCAATGACCATAAAACAGCCTCAAACCTGTTCCTAGACAAGCTATCAGGGTGAACTGGAAGTTGTACAGCCAATCTCGCTTCCAATAATCAGCACTATAGTGTACAGATACAAGGCCACTGAAAATAATTATTGCCAGGAACACATAAAAGCCTTTCTCGGTCAGAGCTGCCCGTTGTAACCTCTGGCCAGCCTCTGTTTTTTGGCAGCATTGGCATTAGTATTCTTAGTAAGTGAACGCATTACTGACACATTGAAAAAATAATGAAAACAAGAGAGTGGAGACCATGACGCTGTTCAGTCAAATGTGAGGCACGGTTCCCCTTGCTGGGGTAAATCTGAAGTGGTCTGGATTGCTGTCCTCCTCATCTTTGCCATGCCAAACTGTTGCCTCTTCATCAGGGGAACTATGGTGAATAACCTTGGAAGCAGCCTTTCGTTTCTTCTGTGGTGCCTCCCCAACAAAGCTGAAATTAGATTATTTTGGTGCTCATGGAAAAGGAAGTATAAAATGCCAGGATTACAGTCCATCAAAAATATGTTGTTATAATGGGAGTCAGTGGGAGTAAATTGGTACCAAAGGTAAAGTGTGTACGTACCTTGCAATCATAAGGATAAAGACATTTTAAGACAAAAATAAAAAGCAAATCCTGGCCAAGTTTCATAGAACTGACCTTTGGGCTGACCGAGATATTGAGAATAAAGAACAAAACAAATAGCTCTGTGACATGATACCAGAAAGTGTCATGTCACAGAGCTGAGCACAGGTTTGTGTTATGTGTAGGTGTGGTTTCTCTTTCTCTCTCCCTCTCACATCCTTCTGCAGGGTGTGACAGGCAGGTGCAGCCTCACAGCTGTGAATCATCAGGGCTCATCAAGGGTAGAGTTCTTAAGTCGCAGGAACCCTGAAAGAGCAGTCAGATTGTTAACTGACTAGAGTGGTAATCAGACCTTGACATGGTTTCTCACCTGAGATTTTCTGCTCCTCCTTTTAGAGTGGGTTAGACTCTGAAGACCCAGACCTGGATTTTCTCCATCTGATGTTCCGTGCCCAAGATCATTGTTGGCTGAAATACTTAGCTGTGTTTACCCAACCGAAAGTCGCATTCAGCCTCCTGGAACCTGCATGCCCAAGGGAAGTACTTACCTCTTATCCAGATCACTTGCCTACAGAACTCCTGCATGTCCACCCTTCAGTCTCACACACCACTGCCTGGAGAAATGATCAAAAGAGAAGCACAACCACAGCACTACTACCTCCTGTCAGCCCCAGTCTCCATGGCACTACTTACCTCCTTCGAGAAAAACCTCCTTCACCAAGAACAGCAAGACACACCTTAACTCAGTTTTACTTGCATGTTTACTCCAGCCACCTGTACTCACTCTCCTCTCTTTCCCAGTGCACTGATCCGTAAAAACCAGACCCTTGGACAACCTCACTTTACTTTCCTGTGTTTCAATAAATCTATTAAACCTAAAACCCCGCCTCCGTAATTGTTACCTGCTCTAGAGTCACCTGGTTAACCAATATGACAGAAAGTACAGGTATGCTCCCCCAAGGTGCCTTGAGGGTTAAGCAGCACTTTTAACATTTCATTAGGGACAACTAGTTTCATAAATACAAAATGAAAATATGATCTTTAAGATTAGAATACATTACATCAGACCAATAAAAAAACTTTTTAATACAGAAATGTGGGCTTAATGAAATTATGTTTAATATCTGCTCAAAGGGTGTTATTTTTAAAAGGTATGTATGTATGTATGTAATTATTATTTTTTTATTTGACAAACGAACCTCATCGGAATGCACATTCTAGTTTATAGAATGTAAACATAGTCATGTTCTAAATAACTGTGCATTACCATGCACAATCATTTAGTTAATTTGGTAGGCAAAAACACAAATGAATTTAACTTTCCAAAAACTGGATAATTAAAGATTATTAATGATTTAATAAATGAAGTAATTCTTTTCCTCATAGGGTCAGGTTGGTTTGAATTGCTTTTTAACCCTTAAAAATTTGCAGGTTATCAGAAAATGACCTGAGTAAATACAAAAAGCATAAACAAGTTATGTTTTATCTGTAAGGGGCAAATACTTTTTCAAATCATTATAGTGTGGGGCTTACTTGTTAACACTAAAATAAAACAAATCTGTAATCAGTAATGTTGTTAACTTATTAAAATATATTATTTTTGCACACAATATTAACATGTGCTGTTCAGGGAAAAAATTAAAGGAGCTATTGCCTTTGATTGAAACTGAGTTAGAAAATCTTAAAACATGTTTTGATGTTCACTGATTATCACATCACAGCAAAAAAACAAAATTTTTGTTTTGTTGGAAATCGAAAAGATATTAATGGAAATATGACACTAAAAATATGTAACACTGAGATCAAACAAGTGACTGCTATACAATTTTTAGGGATTGTTATCGATCATAAGTTAACATGGAAACTAAATGACCCAAATATTATTTGCAACAGGTTTGTAAATTTACTAAACAACAAGCTAGAAAAAAGATTCAAATGAGGTGTATTTCTGTTGGAATGATGCAAACATGCATTTATGAATGTGTAATTTATTATTGGGGGTTTTTTTTAAATTATAAGTGGGACCATATTTGAGGGTTATAAGTATAAATAACTATGTATTGTTATACTGCATCTGGTATTCTTATTTGTTTTTCTTTTCACTACAACTTTGATTATTGGATCCTATATATAAGTAAGAATGTGTTTTTCTTTTTCTTCCCTTTTTCTTTTTCTTTCCTTCATTATAAGAATGATGATGGGTAGTTTATTTTCCAAAAACAAGTCTCAATTTTTGTTTTTCTATTTTCTTCTACCTTCTAACTATCTACCTTGGTTGGGGTTAAGTTTTGGGTTAATATGTGAAGAACAGTGAAAAAACTGTACCTTGCACAGGTGAAATGTTTAGTAGAGAAGTGCTAGGATTCAGCCAGGGGCCACAGAAGAGAAGCTGCAACAAAACAAGCAGCAGATTCTAACACTAAAGTAAACACAAGAACAAATAGGTCCTCGTTGCCAAACATAAATACAGCAAGCAGGCAAAGACCTATACACCCTTCGGCAAGGTTCTTAAAAGGTAGAGGGAACAAACTGTATACAAAGTGTAACAAATGTTCAAGGCACAAAGCAGGAATGCTGAATAAATGTTGGAAGCAGTATAGAAAACCGAAGACATATAAACAAATACAAGAGAAATGTATAATCTAAATACAAAGGGACATTCATGGAGAACAGGGAAGGTAGAACCTGCTAACAGAGAAATAAAACATAGACTGAAAAGCTGCAGCCTGGAAACAGATGCACAAGAAAATAATACTCTTAAACAAGGGTGCAGTAAGCACATCCTCCACTAAGAACAAAAGCATTCACATCAAATATAACAGCTTATTGTTTATATCTCAACTCCTCATCCAGGATTAAGAACACATAGATTAACCCCACTAAATGAATAACTCAGCAGGTGACCGGTAAAATCTATTATGACAAGTGGATGTCAGTTAAGCTCAGTTGGTACACACCCACATGAGTCTAAAAGGAGATCCAATTTTACTGAATAAATTAAAATGCAAAAAGGATTTGCAGGTTCTAGGATGAGTTGTTGGCAAAGAATAGGCTTGGCTCTAAAAAGTAGCAAGTAATAAAAATTAACATGTGTTTGTTTTCTCTATACATACTTACAAAAGAAATATCCAAAGGTGGTACCAAGTCTTAGTATTTCAAGTTACAAGTAAGTCTTAAGTCTTGAGTCAAGTCCAAAGTAAAAATATGAAAGTGCCAAGTCAAGTACAAAGTCAAGGCATGCAAGTTTCGAGTCAGAGTCCTAAATTGTTTTATTTAAAGTCTTAAGTCTTTTGACAAAATATGTAATTTAATCCGCAATAATCATTTTGAAATGTTGTAATTATTTTAAAATTGTGTTTTGTTTTGTTTTGTTTTGTTTTTGCAAGAACAACTATTAAGAGGAAGTGAACTTCCAACTCATCTGGAAATCAGTGCAGATGATGCTTTTTATAGTAAATGTTGACCAAAACAAGCAAAACATCCAGTAAATTCAGAAAATAATAAGTAACTGATACAAAATTAAAAAAATAACCAAACGTTTTTGCAAAATAAAAATGATTTCCCTGTGAACCAACTGCAACAGTACAAACCTGCTTTTACAATATTATATGAGTAACACAAAATCTGTTGTTGTCTGTCAGCTTGGATGTACTGTCTTTGTTTGTGATTCAGGGTCAAAGCACAGAGACTTGCCAAGTACACACTGAAACCTGTGACTTTCCAGACTCCATGATTAAATTAGCAAGCACAAAAAAGTAGTTCATAAGATAACATTAAGCATAAATTAGTTCCTTTATCAGCTTTGATTCATCATCCTCTGTGTAAGTTTAAATGTCAAAAGGAAGTTAGATGTTGCCACTCTACTTTGGGTTTCAGTCCACATGTTTTCCTAACGCAAATTTATTTTTAATCACCTTGTAGTCTGTGCAGATTAAATTATATATATATTTTTCTCAATGGCCACACATTTATGGCAGCTCTGACAACCAGTTCATAATGTTGATACGGCTGCTGATAGGGCTTCTGTCACTGTCTCCATGCTTGCAAGTATGAATCGTCTGAGAGATTTGCATTGGTCTGGATTTAAAATCTTACTGAAAAAAACTGAACAATATATTGCAGTTATGTTCAATAGTAACCTTCCCATTGCATATGTACTGCCATGCACAGCTTTCTTTCTTTTCCCAGCTTTGCACTAACCTCCCTGACAGGGCTTCTCTAACACAGTCTGGGTTGTTGCAGAAAAAAGCAGGTAAACAGCAAGGTAGACGGACGTATTGGTTAATAGTAGGCTGGTTTGCACACCCGACATGGTTCCATCATCGCGCCCCCAATGCTTTTTCTTTGTAACACACTTTATATTTGGTGTAAGTTATCCAATTTTACAAGTCTTAAGTCCAAGTAAAGTCAAGGGGCATTGATGTGAAAGTCCGAGTCAAG
Organism: Girardinichthys multiradiatus; assembly: GCF_021462225.1. Taxonomy (NCBI): domain Eukaryota; kingdom Metazoa; phylum Chordata; class Actinopteri; order Cyprinodontiformes; family Goodeidae; genus Girardinichthys; species Girardinichthys multiradiatus. The sequence continues at coordinate 14,332,534 of NC_061797.1, forward strand.
TCCAAAGCCTTTTATGATTTCATCAGTCGAGTCTGAAGTTTTTTAATTTGTGACTGGAGTCTGACTTGATTCTAAGTCACATGACTCAACTCCAACCTCTGAAAATATCAAACCAAGTAATGTTGCAACATTTGCATACTGATCCTGAAGAAACCATAAGGCCCAAAATGTTGGTTCTATATGTATAAAAGTACATATGGACCTGGAATGTGTTTTTTGATTGTCTCTCAGTTATTGCTTACCCACTAAAATGTTTTTCGTTTAAAAATATTTTCTAGTACATTTTTAACTTTAATGTACTGTCATGCTAGCTTGTGTTTTGAGTTCTTGAGTTTGAGTTTTTGTTATATAACCTGGTCTAGTCCTTTATTTTCTGTCGCGCTGCTCCCCCACCCCACACCTGTTCTGCATTTTCCCGATTGTCTGGTCTTGTGTGTCATTGGTTCCCCCTGCTGTTCAGTTATGTATTTAAGCTTCCTTTGTTCCCTGCTTGTTCCTTGTGTATGTTTGTGTTGTGTGCACGCTTGCTACCCTGTCTAAGTCCTGCCATGAACATTAAAGACTCGTCTTACCTGCAAACCTCGAGCTTCAGGAGTTCTTCTCTGCACATTGGTTCATCACAAAACCGTTTTATGACAGAAGGAACCAGCCAACTGGACCAAGCGAGAAGTATTGAGAGGGAGTTCAAAAGAGGTGAAGTCCTCGTGAAGCTGTTTACGCACCTTGTGACCTCTCCCAGCTCACCATGGAGGAGGTTGGAAATGGCAGGCAACCTTCAAGGAGGCATGGAAGGATTTTTTTTTTCCCTCAAGATCCTCGGATTCACCACACCATCGAGGCCGAGCGTCAAAGGGCCCTGGGTGAAATCGTTGCTTTTATGAAGAGGCCTCCTGCTCTCTCCTCCGCTCGCCTCTCCACCTAAGCTTGAGGCAATTTTTCGGCTCATTGCCTGAAAAGCCATTGCCGCTGCCCCCAACTCCTAATCCTGTTCCTGATCCCGTTCCGGAGGGGTTCAAGGATGAACCGCCTTCACACCCCGATCCTGCTCCTGGTTCTGTTCCGGAGGGGTCCCAAGCCAAGCCGCCTTCACACTCTGTTCCTGTCCATGAGGGGCTCGTGGACGGACTGCCTGCACTTCCTGCTCCTGTTCCCGGTCCTGTCCTGGAGAACTCCAAGGACGCCGTTGTGGAGGAGTTTGTGGACGAGCTGTCTCCACTTCTTGTTCCTGTCCCTGAGGGGTGCGAGGACGCACCTTCTCCGCCTACTGTGCCACGGCTCCTCCGCCGCAGATCTCCACGGCCTCTGTGTGTTATTAATCTTTATAATAGGTTTCACTAATAGACTGATGGTCCCAACCTCATTTATAAGGCTTGAAATCCCACTTATTAAACCTGACAGGGCACACCTGTGAAGTAAAAACCATTTCAGGTGACTACCTCTTGAAGCTCATCAACACAATGCCAAGAGTGTGTGGAGCAGTAATCAAAGCAAAAGGTGGCTACTTTGAAGAACCTAGAATATAAGACATATTTTCAGTTGTTTCACACTTTTTTGTTCAGTATATAATTCTACATGTGTTAATTTATAGTTTTCATGCCTTCAGTCTGAAGCTAGAATATTCATCATTGTGAAAATAAAGAAAACTCTTTGAATGAGAAGGTGTGTCCAAACTTGGTCTTTCTGCATGGAGTTTGCATGTTCTCCCCGTGCATGCGTGGGTTCTCACCGGGTACTCCGGCTTCCTCCCACAGTCCAAAGACATGCCTCTTAGGTTAATTGGTCTCTCTAAATTACCCTTAGGTGTATGAATGAGTGTGTGCATAGTTGTTTGTGTGTTGCCCTGCGATGGACTGGCGACCTGTCCAGGGTGTACCCTGCCTCTCGCCCATAGACTGCTGGAGATAGGCACCAGCTTCCCCGCGACCCACTATGGAATAAGCGGTAGAAAATGACTGACTGATTGACTATATATATATATATATATTTGTTTTTTTATATATATATAAATATATATATACCTGCACAGCGGTCCTGAATGGATTTGAAGTGTCAGCCAGGGACAAGTACGGTGGCCGGGGGGTGCAAAACACTTTTACAAGTACCGAAACAAATTTACATTTCAGAAAACAAATTAACAAGATGCAAAACAAACAAAAAGAAAGAGGGAAAACCAAAAGAAGTTTGTTAATCACTGGATGGATATTTATGAAAGTTAGAAAGATAGGAGTTATTGAAACTGGACAGAAACCGACAGCAAAGAATGTTGTTATTGTACCTCCAAGCCACGGTGGCTGAGTTTTTAGCTCCAGTAAAAAGGTGGTGGTTCTCACCCCTGAGATTAATAAACTGGCCCGTCTGCTCCTTTGTCCCTAAAACAAATATGAAAATACCAAAAAAAAAAAACATCTCGCTTTATATCAGAGCAAAAATAAAGCCTTTTTTAATTCTACATTTCTCTTAATTTGAAGAAAATATTAAAATATTTCCATGCAAATGTCTAAAACAAGATCTTTCAAACTTTTCACTTCTTTACTGAGATTCACTTACATTTGGAGGTGTATTCCTCGTCAGGTTTACCTGGAATCAGAAATTATAATGCTAACTGAATTATAAATAAACTTTTAAAACATATAGCACATTTCTTCATTAAGATTTAATATTGAAAAGCTTATTTATTCTCAATCACACTCTCCAGCGATACAGTTGGATTACATAAAACTGTCCATTTATTCTGGTTAACCTTAATATCACCTGAAATGTTAAATTAATTTTCAGTAACAATTAAAATAATAACATAAACTGTTAGAAATAACTTGTGTTAAACGTTCACTGTGATGACTGCCAGCGGGAGCTTAGTGCCGGGAGTCCGGTCAGATCTCTACCAGGCTAGCTCACCTCACTGCCGGTAGGGCTGGCGAGGCGAGTCGGTTACTATGCCGGGAACGGAAAACTCCGAACACGTCGGAGCACGTTTGAAATTAAGCGATGTCTTGATAAATCAAGCAGATATTTCACGTCTACATAGTTATATTCCCGCACTAAAAACATTGTAGAAGTTAATTTGTGTCACAGAAAGTGTAATTTTCCACAATTTACTCGCTGCTTTTGCCACTGAGGGCCGCCATGGCTTCCCCTGTTTGACCAAACCGCTTCGACCTGCAATGAATCATGGGAAAAGATGGACCATGAAGGATACTGACAACGCATCCTTCAAATCGGGCAAAATAAGGACACATTTGTCGGCAGCATTTGAGGGAGTCATGATTCATGAATTGGGACAGCCTTCGTCGCCGCGCTGTAACGTAATCGGTCTACAAATACGGCCTTCGAAGGATGCAGCCCATGAGGCTGACTTCCGGGTCAGCCTCGGCGTTGGTACATTCCCTTTCCAGTTGATTTTGTGAAATGTAAAATTGTTTCAGTACTTGTAAAAGTGTTTTCTGAAATGTAAATTTGTTTTCTGAAATGTAAATTTGTTTCGCATGTTGTTAAATAGTTTTCTGAAATGTAAATTTGTTTTCTGAAATGTAAATTTGTTTCGCATGTTGTTAAATTTGTTTTCTGAAATGTAAATTTGTTTTCTGAAATGTAAATTTGTTTCGGTACTTGTAAAAGTGTTTTGCATCTTGTTAATTTGTTTTCTGAAATGTAAATTTGTTTCGGTACTTGTAAAAGTGTTTTGCACCCCCCGGCCACCGTAGTAGACAAGACATCAGGTGTGAGTTGTCTCAGATTAAAAATACATTTTGAAAAGAACAACCTTTAAGCAGTTATTAAACATACTTTTTATTAAGCCCACATTTCTGTATTAAAAATGTTTTTTTTTTTTCTTGGTCTGATGTAATATCTGTCTAAATGTCATGTTTTGATTAACTGATTAAAACACGAAATTGAATTTTCGAGAAATTCAATAAGAATTTAATTGCATGGGATGTAACATAATATAACTCTGAAGCAAAGAGTAACTAATATCATTAATGATGACTCAACACCATGCAAAAGTGTCCCAAAACCAGTGAGCCCGTTTGCAGGAAAAGAAAAACTAAAATACCTACATGAAACAGCAAGTTATAATATAGTTAGATACATTTGTATCTGAGTTATCAAGGTTTCTGCATACACAGAGACACACTGCCTGATGTAAAGTCTCAGTTTAGCATATTTTGTATTATTTAGCATAGACCTGAAAGAAGAAAAATTTTCCAAGAAATTCAAATCTTCCTTTTACATATAACTGTGGTTAAACGTTCTACTGACTTTCTTCGTAAGACAGTCTGAAAGTTTTAGAGATAATGTAGAGACCAACAGTGGTCTAAGAGACACCTCTCTGAATGAGTAAAAAGGTTGTTCCATAATTGTCTAATAATCCAACTGTTAACTCTTTTGGTAATTTTTCCCAGTAAACAGCATACCAGTAAATAGCAGATAGTCTGCCCCCATGGCACCATCTCTCTGATGACACAGGCTGGGGATCTCTTAGAGATCCCTTTGCAAATATCATTGTACATAAGTACAGGAGCTATTTATATGAGTGATATAAACTTTTTATTTGATTACACACAATACAAACTATAACTGATCAACCGTATGTTGAGAATGTGGCAAATGGGATGCTCAGTCATACTTTTTTTACTTGGGATGCCCTTATCATGGTGTTGAACAGTAGCTTTCTGAGATACTTGATAAGGCCACAGTGTATAATAACATTCAGTTATTAAAGTTGCAGTAAGGTACCAGTCAAATCAATAAAGGTAATGTAGAGTATATCTGATTCTGCCACACAAACAACAGCTTCAAGCAGTACAATGAACTGCATGCATTGTAACCCTTGCAACATTTGTTCTTTTTTCAAAGGCTATTACTGTTTGAGGTTCAATTAATACTTTGAAGCGAAAGCCTCTTTTATTGCAAGAGTTTAGTTCTATTTGCAATTTTGGTTTCCGATTTTATTCACTGTTGTGTGCAACCTGCATTGCTTTAAACCATTAAAGCTCAGACGGAGTCTCTTTCTAGTTTCATTTATTCTTGCTCTAATAAAGTTTGTGACTCCATGGGGAAAAGCAGTTAACTGAAAAGCGGTAGCTAGCTAGTATATGTATACTTGAAGTGCACAAAATCTGAATTTGCATAACAAAAACCTCCACCTTCATGCTCAGTTTGCATAATATTAGACAAAAGGTCCGTGCATCAGTGACACATATTACAAAAAACTTTAAGATGCTTACCTTTACGCACACATGAACTGAAATAACATTTCATTTTTATTGCATGGGCTTCAATATGGAGTTGGGCTACCCTTTGCAAGTATAACAGCTTTAACTCTTCTAAGAAAGCTTTCCACAGGAATTTGGGTGAGTGTTTAAGATAATAAATCATAGTAGTGGTGTCTAGTTTACAGGATAGCATTTGTCAGGTCAAACACTAATGCTGAATGAGTTAGCCTGGCTTGCAGACTCCTTTCTAGGTGTTCTAAGGTGTTCTATTGGGTTAAGGTCATGGCTTTGTGCAGGCCAGTCAAGTTCCACCACACCAAACTTGCTCATTCATGTACTTGTGTACCTTGCCATGTGCACTGGTGGAAAATCATGTTGTAATTGGAATGTGCAATCAAATCTGTTGCTATGTAGTTAGAAGCGTGAAATGGTCCAAAATGTCTTTGCATGCTGCAGCATGAAGAGCTACTTTCATTTTAAATAAATCACGAGCCCAACCCCTAAAAAACAATCCCACCCCTCCACCAAACTTTACAATTGGCACAACCTGTCAGGTAAATACCATTCTCCTGACAACCACCAAATACAGTCTATTTTTCTTGAGTTAATGCGAATGTCACATGAAGTTTGAAAGTCAAAGGGTACTGACTTTGCCTTAGGTTGATGACTTCTGCACACTATGGGCCTGATCTTCAAAATATTTGAGTGTACAAAACCGCACGCAAACCTCTTTGTGTCAGCAAAGCTGATCTACAAACAAGGTGGTAATTGGATTGCGTGTGCAAAGTCAGTGAAACTGCGGGAACAATCTGTCTTCATGAATATGCAAAACATATGATAATGACCCTAACGCGCATATTGATGGGAGGAGAATATGCAAATGTCATCCCTTACCACTCGCAGTGCGATTTTCAAAGCCTGAAACGGTTTGCGAGCGCAATTTTTGCGTGTGGATTTAGCACGTTTGAAATGCAGGTGCTAACTGGGACGCAAAAATGTCTGCTGTCACTTTAGCCAGAAGGAGCCATAGATAGAATGACAGATGACAGGGAAAGAGAATCTTCTGTACATGTGCCAACAGATTTGGGTTGTCAAAAATAAAAATATTATAAAATGGACGAGAATGTAGGATTATCTAAGATAAGCTTTTGTTTGTGATTTGGAGAAAATCACAAACAAAAGCCATGATATATCTCCTATGGTAAAACTCCTTGCAACACTTCATTAACATCATTCCAGTTTAACATCGCTGTCACTGATCATCTGCTGAACGCACACATAACTGATCAAGTGCGCACAGCCTGTAGTCACACATCATGCGAAAGATCCACTGTGCTTTGATGTTGATAATATAATTAATAAAACTAAAGAGATTATAAGGCAGATTAAATCCTTCATTTGCAAACCGGATGCTAAAATCACTTCTTAGCAGGTAAAAAATCACCATTTTAAGGGAGCTTTTCTATGTAGTGACAAAGACAGTGTATGCTTTAAGCCTGTCAAAAACAAAACACATTGCACAGTAACATAATGTCATTGTGGGGCAATCGGAGCTGGATTAGTTTTATTACGTTGTTTAAATGTGAACATATGCCAAGGGGGAGTTTTATTTATGCAGTTAAAAATTATTTTGTGTTCACCAAAAAACTATTTAAACAATCAAACACGTTGTATATCATTAAAATATTGGCAAAACAAACAACATGAATTCAGTAAAATCATTGGAAAATAATTTATTTTACGTACATAAACGTTCGATTTCACTTTTTTGCAGGACGTGACGCTATGTTTGAATATTATATAACTATAACATACAGATTTCCAGCTCCTACAACAATCCATTTTTATGTTGCTAATATTACGTTCAGGTTTAAATATTGTGGCTGTGTATGATAAACTCCAAACTCTTCAAACATATATTCTCAAAAAAATAAGAAAACCCGGTGAGATTCCAAAAAGAATTAAAAGATCAAGGGAGACAAATTAATTAACAGACATGCTTGTCTTTTATATTGTTAATATTGATTGGCCAATTTATTGGGGGTTATGACGAGCAAGATAAGAGAAATAATCTCGTCAGGGCAGATGACAAACCTGCTGTGAGTAGAACAACAAAAGTTAACTAACTGTAACAGTCCAGAAAAGCAAGGGCCGAATGGAACAGAAGGAAAAAATCAGCAACTGAATCATTTATAATGATGCAGCGTAAAACTCCGTGCATATTTCTAGCAACACAGCAGACAATCTGTTTGCTTTTACTTTTGTTCCAACCAGTAGCACACTCAATTTCCTCATTTAAATAGGGCGGTCTGGACCTGTGTTGCACCTGCTATGCATTGCATGCGCAATCTTTGAAAATCACACGCAACATGCCCACTTATTGCACGTGCAATTTTATTTATAGTACACGCAAATTAACACCCGCTATTGTTGGATCTCTGAAGATCAGGCCTTATGTGCCTCAACATATGCTTACCCAAATCCTTGACTTTCCTATAGTAAAGTTAACCTGTGAAACAACTTAACAAATTTAAATAAATAAAGGTTGGTATTTCATAACTTTGGACGTAGTAAAACAATTAGATGTGAAATAAAGACAATAATGTTGGGATTAGTCCAGTCCAATCTAGGTTAATTAATGACATCATTCTTTTATTAAATATGGGGCTGGGGTGGTAGACCCTCCCTGGGCTGCCACCTTAACGTGATGGAGGTGTTTGAGTGTCCCAATGATCCTAGGAGCTATGTTTTCAGGGGCTTTATAACCCTGGTAGGGTCACCCAAAGCAAACAGGTCCTAGGTGAGGGATCAGACAAAGCAGCCTAGACGCAGGTCACCGGGGCCCCACTCTGGAGCCAGGCCTGGAGGTGGGGCACGCTGGCGAATGCCTGGTAGCCAGGCTTTCACCCATGGAGGCCGGCCGGGCACAGCCCGAAGAGGAATCGTGGGTCCCCCTTCCAATGGGCTCACCACCTGAGGGAGGGACCAAAGGGGTCGGGTGCATTGTGGTACGGGTGGCAACTGAAGGTGGAGACCTTGGCGGTCTGATCCTCCGCTGCAGAAGCTGGCTCTTGGGACGTGGAATGTCACCTCTCTGGTGGGGAAGGAGCATGAGTTGGTGTGCGAGGTAGAGAGGTTCTGGCTAGAAATACACACTCATCTTGACACACGGCTCTGGCACCATTCTCCTTGGAGGGGTTGGACACTCTTCCCCTCTGGAGTTGCCCTTGGTGAGAGGCGCCAAGCTGGGGTGGGCATACTTGTTGCCCTCCATCTTGTCGCCTGTACATTGGGGTTCACCCCGGCAAACGAGAGGGTAGCCTCCCTTCACTTATGGGTGGGGGGACGGGTTCTGACTGTTGTTTGTGCTTATGCACCAAACGGCCGTTCAGACTGCCCACTCTTTTTGGAGTCCTTGGAGGGAGTGTTGGAGAGCGCCCCTCAGGGGGACTCTCTTGGATTGTCTTCATGGATTGTCCATAACTAACACCATGTTCAAGCATAAGGGTGTCCTTATGTGCTCTTGGCACCAGGACACCCTAGGCCGCAGTTCGATGATCGACTTTGTTGTCGTGTCATCTGATCTGCGGCCGCATGTCTTGGAGACTCAGGTGAAGAGAGGAGTGGAGCTTTCCACTGACCACTACCTGGTGGTAAGCTGGCTCCGATGGCGGGGGAGGGTGCCCGTCAGACCTGACCGACCCAAACGAACTGACTAATGATTAATGGTGTAAAACTTTAGCATCAGTTTCCAAGTTTAGCTCATAGGGAATGTTTTGCATATTTACACATGCAGATTAAGCCGTGAATTGATGAATGAGCTGCTTGTCTGATAAACAGAGAAGACTCCCTCTTTTTCTCTTTATTAATGAGAAATCTAAATGTTTATAGCTCTAATTTATTACCAATACGTATGTGTGACATTTTTAAATGAATCTGCTGTTCTTTAATGATTACGGATTGAATGTTTGAGTATCAACATGGTTTCAAGGATAATTCTTCTATAAAATCTCCATCCTTGATAATGCAAGCAATGTTTGACACCAGTGCCAAGACATTATATGGAGTCTCTTCTGAAACACATACCATCAACTATAGATGTGGCAGTAAGTTCATGGAGTTAGGAGGACAAGCTGGAAACATCAAAAACATGTCGGTTGAAAGTAACAACAAAGAAGAAGAACCAGAGCAAGTAAGATGTGTGAAGCTTCCTTCTCAAGACAAGTCCTCAAACTCAGCCAGGCTGATAACCTCCACAAATGCAATGGTGGAAATTTCTTTGCTGTGCTGATGTCAACATCGCCTCTGTTTATCTTTTTTAAGAAAGCTTTCCAACTGCACTCCGAAAAATAATTTTTATTACAAGCCTTCTGCTGAAGATATTTTCCTATACAACTTCCACAGATCCGCTGTTCCTTCATCATCAGAACCTACGTTGACCACAATCGGGCAAGTAAATTTCTATTTATCACAGGTCCTGGGTCGGATGTGAAGAGCTCATTTTATCCAAACATCCAAGTCTGTTGGACAGACTCTGTTCTCATTACACAGTTACACCCAGGTCATTTTTAGAAACAACAGCTGAGTATCCTTTGCTAAGAGAGATCAAATAATCGCTGGATTGCCATCCTACTTGCTGGCTGCAAGCCTGAGATCCCTAAGCCCAGAGTTTCCATGAACAACAGGTGGAAATATTTTGGTTTACTCTGCTGATTTGGAACTGGATAATAATAGATCTTGAAGTCACAGAACTTCAACCCTGCTATTCCTCCCTTTCCTCAAAGGTTAAGATAGCAATCAAAAAAGCAGATATATTTTTATATGAGTTTTAATAAAAACAAAACAATAACATTTCATAAATGAGCGTTTGAGTTTAATCAATAATTCTAATAAACTTGTTCAATGCCCCCCTTATTATTTCAGACCCTTTCATCCTTATCAGTAGAAGTAGCTTTTTTTTTCTATTTGTTCAACGCTATATTTGAGTTTGGTTTATTACTTATATTTCAGTATATAAATGTAAGTAAATTGTTATTCTAATGAATTTCTATAATAAAAAATATATAATCTCGTACTCGTTGTCTTCCGCTTTATCCGAGACTGGGTCGCGGAGGCAGCAGACTCAGCAGAGACGCCCAGACGTCCCTCTCCCCCTGACACCTCCAGCTCCAGCGTTCCGCTCTCTCAGCTCAGCTCTCTCTTCACCACAACGGACCGGCACAGTGCCCCCCTTACTGCGGCAGCCGCACCGATCCGTCTGTCGATCTCCTGCTCCATTCTTCCCTCACTCGTGAACAAGACCCCAAGATACAGCACAGACCAAAAGTTTGGACACACCTTCTCATTCAAAGAGTTGTCTTTATTTTCATGACTATGAATATTGTAGCTTCACACTGAAGGCATCAAAACTATGAATTAACACATGTGGAATTATATACTGAACAAAAAAGTGTGAAACAACTGAAAATATGTCTTATTTTCTAGGTTCTTCAAAGTAGCCACCTTTCGCTTTGGTTACTGCTCCACACACTGTTGGCATTCTGTTGATGAGCTTCAAGAGGTAGTTGCCTGAAATGGTTTTCACTTCACAGGTGTGCCCTGTCAGGTTTAATAAGTGAGATTTCAAGCCTTATAAATGGGGTTGGGACATTAGTTGTGTTGTGCAGGAGGTGGATACAGTACATAGCTAATAGTCCTACTGAATAGACTGTTAGAATTTGTATTATGGCAAGAAAAAAGCAGCTAAGTAAAGAAAAACGAGTGGCCATCATTACTTTAAGAAATGAAGGTCAGTCAGTCTGAACAATTGGGAAAACTTTGAAAGTGTCACCAAGTGCAGTCGCAAAAACCATCAAGCGCTACAAAGAAACTGACTCACATGATGACCGCCCCAGGAAAGGAAGACCAAGAGTCACCTCTGCTGCGGACAATAAGTTCATCCGAGTCACCAGCCTCAGAAATCGCAGGTTAACAGCAGCTCAGATTAGAGAACAGGTCAATGCCACACAGAGTTCTAGCAGCAGACACATCTCTAGAACAACTGTTAAGAGGAGACTGTGTGAATTAGGCCTTCATGGTAAAATAGCTGCTAGGAAACCACTGCTGAGGACAGGCAACAAGCAGAAGAGACTTGTTTGGGCTAAAGAACACAAGGAATGGACATTAGACCAGTGGAAATCTGTGCTTTGGTCTGATGAGTCCAAGTTTGAGATCTTTGGTTCCAACCACCGTGTCTTTGTGCGGCGCAGAAGAGGTGAACGGATGGACTCTGTATGCCTGGTTCCCACTGTGAAGCATGGAGAAGGAGGTGTGATGGTGTGGGGGTGCTTTGCTGGTGACACTGTTGGGGATTTATTCAAAATTGAAGGCATACTGAACCAGCATGGCTACCACAGCATCTTGCAGCAGCATGCTATTCCATCCGGTTTGCGTTTAGTTGGACCATCGTTTATTTTTCAACAGGACAACGACCCCAAACACACCTCCAGGCTGTGTAAGGGCTATTTGATCAAGAAGGAGAGTGATGGGGTGCTGCGCCAGATGACCTGGTCTCCACAGTCACCGGACCTGAACCCAATCGAGATGGTTTGGGGTGAGCTGGACCGCAGAGTGAAGGCAAAAGGGCCAACAAGTGCTAAGCATCTCTAGGAACTCCTTCAAGACTGTTGGAAAACCATTTCAGGTGACTACCTCTTGAAGCTCATCAACAGAATGCCAAGAGTGCGCGGAGCAGTAATCAAAGCAAAAGGTGGCTACTTTGAAGAACCTGGAATATAAGACATATTTTCAGTTGTTTCACACTTTTTTGTTCAGTATATAATTCCACATGTGTTAATTCATAGTTTTGATACCTTCAGTGTTAAGCTACAATATTCATAATCATGAAAATAAAGAAAATTATTTGAATGAGAAGGTGTGTCCAAACGTTTGGTCTATACTGTACTTTAACTCCTCCACTTGAGGCAGGAACTCCCCTCCAACCTGAAGAGAACAAGCCACCCTTTTCTGGTCGAGTACCATGGCCTCGAACTTGGAGGAGCTGATCTTCATCCCAGCCGCTTCACACTCTGCTGCGAACCGCCTCAGCGCATGCTGTAGGTCTTGGCTAGAGGGGGCCAGCAGGACCACGTCATCTGGAAAAAGAAGAGACGAAATCCACTGGTCCCCAAACCAGACCCCCTCCGGCCCTCGGCTGCACCTAGAAATCCTGTCCATGAAAGTTATGAACTGAACCGGTGGCAAAGGGCAGCCCTGCCGGAGTCCAACATGCACCGGGAACAGGTCCGACTTAGTGCCGGCAATGTGGACCAAACCCCTAATAAAGGGCCCCCGATTCCATTCTCCAGGAGCACCCCCCACAGGGCACCACGAGGGATACAGTTGAATGCCTGAGAATATATAATAAATTATATAATAATATATTAATAAATTTATACTTTTATTCAATTAGTATCACATTTTGATATTTCCCCTACTCTTGTCTTTGAAAATAAAGTTATGGTGATGAGGAACAGATTAAACTCTTTGGGCATTTTGTGTGTAGAATTCATATATATCGTTCAATGGGAAAGAAAAAATATTACGTCACATTTGTAAATAAAAATTATGTAAAATATTGCTAATATGCACTACAATATGTTTGTCATTTTTACACTCCAGAATGAAGTTTAAGTAACCATCGTTTGAAAAGAAGTCAAAGGCAGGTCAATATTTAATTGTGTGCAGAATGAAAAGACTCCTATTTAGTATCTTACCAAACACAATATACTGGGTCACAATTTTGCAGGAACCCAGCATTTGGGTTAGAGAAATCACCTGGCAGTTTTTTGTGTATGTTGAGCAGAGGCGCTCACAAGTGCACTTGGGCTGAGTAATATCTTTATTCAGTTGTTAAAGCTGATAGCTGAAGTCATTTAGTGCCTTGTAGAGAAAATAAAATCCCAATAAAAATGTAAAACTTCGAGTACACCTTGGTGTTAAATGAGACCTAATTTATTATTTACAACGTTTATAGTTTTTTAACCAATTAAAAAGTTCAGCTTTGCCTAGGGTAGCCTTAAAGTTTTGAAAAAGCAAGATATCTTATACATTAGCCATTTTAAAATTTTGTCTATGAATAGTCCAAATAAATCATCCCTAATCACTAAGGAGCTAACACAACTTTTTCTAATTTAATTCTATGCATGCAGATAGGCTAATTACATTTCATGACAAATATTTCTTTTTTCCTCTATTCTGGAGTGATTAATTAGGCACCATGCTGCAGCATAGAAATAACATTATATTACAGATTCACACATATTCAGCCTCCAAACAAATAAACATAAAAGATAACAGATCAATTATGCAGATTCTTTAGAAATCCTTAGAATGGCTTTGTAACCTTTTCCACACAGAGGTGTCAAGACTTTATTTCTCATATCAATCGTACCCTTAAATGTATGTGTTGCATCTTTCTGAATAAAGACAATTAAGCAACACAAAATGTTGATCTGCTGCATGTTCTATCTTTACTTGTTTTGTCACAAGGATGGAACAGCTGTTATTGGTAATAAGAGAAAATTATCCAATTTTTTGGTATAATATCTGATTGCCACAAACCCAAAACTGATGTCAAGCCAGTAAGAAACACAGAACAAACCGGAATACCGGAGTACCTATTCCCGCTCATTTATATCAAGACCATGATACCGCATAAAATATCAAAATATAAAAACAAAAATGCAATGAGGCAAATTTATCATCTAAATGTTTTAATAAAGTTGCAAACTATGACAGAATGCAGCTCATAACATTTAATCTACCTTAGCAACTGGCATGATTTAATTAATTTGTGTTGTTGTCGACTCAAAAAGCCAGAAGTCATTCTTACCAACAAGCAGCATGTGGTGCTCTTAAAAAGAGCTAAAACAACTTTCCTCTGATAGAACAAGTGATTTGGTGACTGAGAGCTACTTTACAATCTGTAATCGTTTTGATCAGAACACAGATTCTTCACACAGAGTTGTGATTAACAGAAGTTTAGTTGCATCTTTTACAAAGTGTCCTTTAAAGAGCGCACTGGAGTGTTTTTTAGCAGGAAATATTTTGTAGCGAGAACTGATAAGCATTGTTCCTCTGTTCTGTTTCACCTCAGGATAGAAATCAAGGCCAATGCTTTTTCATATTCTCTTGTGATTACATTTTAAAGCTTCAAAATGTCTTTTGTTTTCAGTGAGCTACTGCATTGTGAATTAATTTAACACTTCAGTTCTTTTTTTTTTCTCTCTCGGCATAATAAATATAACAAGTGGGCTGTTAATTATGCTTACTTGACATGTCAGTTAGTATGACTTAAAAAATAATAAAAATCTAAATATTAGCCATTTTTTATCAGACTGGTGGGCTATCCCATTTCCATTTCCTTAATTCAAAATGTATCTTAATAAAATGTTGCATTATATTAGTGGTTTACAACACATGGTTAACCTTGATGGAGCATATTAAAAGTAAGATCAAAACATGTCCACTAACTTAAGAAAGAAATGATAACCCTGCATAATACTGCAACAAAAAATAAAAAAACTAGGCAAAAAAAAAACGTTCCATTGCCTAAACACACAAAATATGATCATATTTATCTGGTGATGGTCAAAAGCATACAAGAAGTAAAGACTACTACAAATCAAAAACAGGTAGAATTTAGAAAACTGTATGACCGAGGCCAGCTTTACGCTGGGGCAATTCTCAATCGCACAAGCCCCCGCCTCGCCTCACCTTAATCCTCCTACACTCAGGCTTCATGTAGTGCTAGACTGGAGGGGAAACCGCAGCCGCTGCCACACTCTGAGACGGGTAATGTCAGAAGAGGTGTGTTGCAAAATTAACTACAATGCGTAACATTATAGTGCTGCTAAAAACATTAAAAACATTGAGCTTTTGCTGCAATGTTTCTTTAAAAAAAGAGGCCAGAGAGGGGGGCCTTTTCAGCACTACACCTGCTGCAAAACACAGCATCCATGCATGACTGCATAACGCATTGCTGTCTGTTTTGATTTTATTATCATAATAATAGACCCAATGCTAAAATTAACTACCTAAAGTAGGTTTTGTGATTTGAAATTAAAGGCAGGTCTTAAGTTGAGCTTAATGAAACTGTGGTGAGTTATGTTGATATTGGTAATAGTTTATTATTAGTGTAATGTTTCAACTCTGTCAGAAAACAGTCAAATAATTTATACTGTTTTCTCACCTGATTCAGTGATTTTCTTTTAATATTGATGCATAGCAGAACATTGATTTATTTCATTTATTTTTATTTAATTTTGCTGCATAATGCCAAAAAAAGTGTAGTTATTGAAGCTTAAATATACCCTGTTTTTTATTTTTATTTTATAAATAAATCTGGAAGTGAATGCCCTTTATTTGGCTTGAGCAGATCTGATGCTGATGTCAAGTTGGACAGATTCTCTTTTTCAAAATAAATTAACTATTGATGTGAGTAAAAAGACACATTTTGAGATTTTGAGATGTGTAGGTTTTTACTTTTCTGCTACACAGTGAGAACTATTTTGATAGAATTTTTCAAATGAATAATTTCTAAAAACCCTCCAAATGTTGTTAAAAGCAGCCCAAATTTTATGCTCGTGTTCAAAAGCAGCCCAATTGGGGGGAAACCAATCCAGTCTGGATAATTGCACTGCACTAAACAGTTTACCTCAATCCCATAAAGAAAACACTAATGAACACCAACAATAAACATGCCGGAGCATAATGTGTACGCATGATGATGCCCCCTTCATATATGTGCGTGCCCCCTCATGTATGACCTGTGTAAGACTCTTAAAGCCAAGAGAATAAGCTTGGCTTCCTTCTAAAAAGCAGGTTCACATATAGTTATAGAACCCCTGAATTGACTGAATATTCAATTAGATGGCTTAAACATTTCATTTAAATAAAAACCTTCAAATACATTTTAGTGAATTGGGAGCAGCAACAGTTAAAGACACTCATTTGCATATACAAAAACCCTTAAACAAATTATTGCATTCTTGGTCTATGGTTTTTATCTGTAATTTGGAGGAAAATTACGGGAGAGAGGGATCAGCACAGTTAATTACCAGTTTTGCTTTTGCAGCACTGGCCTATGAGCAGGTTCATCAACATACCTCACGTTGCTGCTTACTGTGGCCCCGGCTACCCAAGTCTCCATCTTATGGCCCATAGAAACCAGCATCCAGCTCCCTTGGCCCATGTGCTACTGTGTCACTATGGCAACCACTCTTTAAATCAAAAACCCTTACACATCGTTTTTCTTTTTTTCAACATTTCAGCTTCTTTCAAGAATAACAGCCAGCCATCCCACTAATGCTGAAGAACATAAAAGCCAGGCCATGGCAAAATGTGTACAATTTTATCTTCTGCAAAATAAAGCAGGATGGCATATAAAAATATTTCACAACAGCTGTGTTTTAATAAATTTAAGGCATGTCTCATTACAAAAATGAGCATACTGCGTTGAAGCTATTCTTCAGAGATGTTTCCACCATCGTTTGCTAGCCATTGAGCTTTTGGGATTTACTGCTTATTTATGAGACGCAGCTAATATGTTTGAAGTAACCCTCAGCAGTCTCAATTATCATTACAATACAAACAATGAAAAAGTTGGAAAAACAAATAAAAATATTGTTATTATTATTATTTTGTTTTTAGAAAGGCATGACTGTATAACAGCGACACCATTGCATTTAGGCTATATTTACCTCTAAAACAGATCTCATAAATAAGCTGCTCCACATTTAAAAAAATTGGCTGTGGCCTTTGAGTGAACAGTGTGCAAAAGGGGTGAAATAAGTCAGAAAAAGAGTTACTACTGGCAGTATCTCATATTCTTGTATGTAAGGGCCTTATTAGACTTCCCCACTGCTTTCTGTTGCAAGTAGGGGCAGTAACGTCCGAAATTACCCAGCGGTTACTTTAAGTGGCTCAAGAGTGCTATAGTATAGACTTATGTATAAAACATCTTGCACTGTTAGCATCATTTTGTTTTTCTCCTCAAGGGAAAGAAGTTGGCTACCCAGAGTTGCTTTGCAGTCAGGTGACGGATTTAAGAGTTACCCCACAAGGCATACACACAAAACACCCTGAGTTTGCTGGAGGAGAAACATACATGAACTGAAACAGCTGTTGAATACAGAAATCACAATTAAGAAATTGTATCTGAATATTTGTCAAAGTGTACTATTAATAATTTAATTGACTGTTTACCTGTTTAAAATTGTATGCCTTTAATACTTTATACTGTTCTATATAAATAAAATAACTGAATATTTATTAATTCTTAAAGCATAAATAGAATATTCCTGTTTTTGGACTGGCAACCTTTGCGCTGTGTACTCCATCTTTGGTCTGATGACCACTGGAGACAGGCACCAGCCCCTCAGAGACCCTGCAGGGACAAGCGGATGGATTGACAGATATTTTCTTTGTTGTTTTATAAGATTTATAACAACAACTTTTAATACTGAACTGAAGTACATACGTTTTCTCCACATTGTTAATTTTACCCAGCATTCTTTTTTGAGTCTGAGAAAGCAACGATTGCCACCTTAAATTAAAGTACATTCTTATTTAATTCTAGGTTTTTTTTCTGTGAATAAGGTGGTGGTCTATATTTCATCTTTTACAAACCTTTGTCTTCAGATTTGTGTATTACATGACTTGCTGAAAACCGGTTTGTCTTTTGGCGCATTTGTGATTGTCCGTTACAAAGTCACACCTCAACAATACATTTGAAACCATCACCAAGCATCTGGCATAATTCTGTCCGGATACTCAACCGGTTATGCGGTTATTTGATGTTGACAAAAAACAAATAGTTATTACATTTTGATTCAAATGACACCAAATTGTGATT
The DNA here is from genome assembly GCF_021462225.1 of Girardinichthys multiradiatus. Lineage (NCBI taxonomy): Eukaryota > Metazoa > Chordata > Actinopteri > Cyprinodontiformes > Goodeidae > Girardinichthys > Girardinichthys multiradiatus. Next base: position 14,350,642 of record NC_061797.1, read on the forward strand.
GTTCATTGTAAGAAACGTTTTCCCGTTTTCCAACAACCTCTTACAGCCTCTTACAACAGTATACTAATTGGCCTCCAGAAACATGGTATAAAATTCTTGGGTTGAAAGCAGAATAGTGGTTTGCAACAGTTGCATGTACAGAAGCCCATTTGAGAATATTGTAATAAATATTGCATACTTCAGATGAGATTTTATTGAACTATATATAGCAGTCAGCCACACTGTGTGGACGTATTGTGAGTTTAGATGGTGCTTTTGAGACAGAAACAGATCATTACATCTCTGAGCATAGAGGAATCTAGAATTAAAGAACTGTCTTGGAGAAGCAGCACAGAGGAAGAGGGTGTTATCATGTTGAAGACTGAAATATTTATTGGATACAAAAATCATTTACAGTTGCTGTAGCTCAAAAGTGACATAACTGAGAAACGTTAATGTCTCATGCTGAAACATTAACCCCCACCCACCCCCATCTGTTTTAACATCATCAACCTAAAACATTAATTATCTTCTATTTATTTTCACCATAATTCTCTGCCTCTCACCATTATCCATGCACCACACTTAGTACTAAGGGTGTTGGCTGAAATCATGCATATGTAATTTTCATTAAATATGCACCAATCAAACAGTCAGAGATCAGAATCAGACAATGTTCCCTTGATCAGTCCTCAAGAGGTCAAACACTGAGAAATCTGAATTTTTTGACAATTCAATAAGCTGCTCATTAATAAATGTGTGTTACACAAGTTTAATGGCAAGGATGAAATATAAAGGATGTTTTGTAAAGCATCAAGTCCTATAATGACTTTCAGTGTATTTTGATCAAATGTATTGATTTCACAATTTTTTGCTACAACCTGATTGTGTGTGTAACTTTAGCTGTGATGTCTTCCTATTTTACTTTTTGTTTCTCCTCATATTTAGGGTTCAACTTCCCAGCTGGGAATGAAATTATAATATTCTGAGTGACCTCAACTGGTCAGATTAGCCCATTTAGTCAGAAAGTAGGGCAAACTATCATTCCCACTGCTGGTCCTCTCCAGCGATTGGTAAAAGTAAGAAAATGAACACCTTCATTTGGCACGGTTTGCATTTACACAGAGATATCTAGACCAGACTGAACAACGTCATGCAGTTGTAACAGATTATTTCAGGGGCAGTATTGCTCTGACTGAAAAGACAAAAGGCAAGAAGAAGAAAGTCTGTCTCATCACGGTTTCTGTTTCTACTTTGGTAGAAATGTAGTTGTGCGCCTGCACCTCTTCACAACTTTATGTAGCCCACAAGACATTTTCAGACTCTTTTGTCTTCGCATTCGCATTCTTACTCTTACTCTTACTCTTACCTCTATTTCTTCTGCTTCTACTCAATTGCACTGTTCTGCACGATACATCCTCTCTTCCTGCTTTTGGTATGCTGGCCCAGCAGGCATTCACACAACAAGCAAACTGCTCCAGGGTCCAGATAAACAATGCTGAGACCGGCATTTGTAACCTTGCCAGGGAATAGTTCTCTGGTCCATTTCAGGATCCAGGATGGGTTCACACCACCATGATCCATTCCAGAAACTGGACTCTTGAACAGAACAAAGTGTTCCAAAGGTTTGGTTTGAAAGCACTGTCAGTTTCACTTCAATTCAGTTGAATTCTGTTTATTTATATAGCACCAATTCAGAATTGGCAGAATGTTTCCACATGTCCAAGATATTAAGAGATAAAGGTTCGTATGTTACATTGTGAAATGTAAAGTCATGCAATGTCGGAGTCTTATTTTCCTATTGCATTGCATCTTTCGAAAGATTGTTCTGTCAGGGCTACTAAATGCATAAAAACTTAGAACTATTTTTGGTTTAGAAATGCTTCAATTAACTGCGTGTACTTTGAGGCATTTTTTAGTTTCATATTTGTTTTACTTTAAGAATCTGATAATACTCCTATTTCTATAGGAGCATTAAAGAAGTACTAACATGTAACTATCATGAAAATTTACACCAGCTCAGGTGAATCCATATAGAAGTAACAAACACTCTAATATTTTACATTATGTAATTGTATTTAATTATTTCCTTTTGAAAAAGAAATTCTCAACAGTTTTCCATTTAGCATGGTACATTCAAGCAGCATTTTATGGGATTCCATTGCTGTGCATAGGCTGCAGAAATGGCTTCACTGCCTATAATGCCTTTGGGTTTATTTCATTTATATTCACAGCGTGGTCCCACCCTTATTCCAAATGTCTATCTTTATCTTTGTTTTGTCCACATCCCTGTTCATTGTGTCATCATAATGCAAGCCTTTATTTGTTTCAAAGCTTATTATTATCAACATCATGCAGGATGTTTTTTGTTGGTAATATCCATAGCTTACAGGCACCATTTTAAAATTGACCCTTCTATTACAAGACTTAAACATACATGTAGATTTGGCACTCTCTTCAGTGAATGTAAACAGACCCTGTTTTGCTCTTTTCTTAGGGCATTTTTTGGTCAAAATAAAAGAGGACTACAGCATAAAGCCCTCCTCTCTAGCTCTCTCTTTTGATGTGTTTTCCTTGTAGTGGTTTTAGGGACTGTAGTTAAATAGTTACACCACTGTTTCCCATTCTCCTATGTAGAGTGTGTTTTGGGGGATCAATTGTTGCGGACTGATTAATCTGACCTGTAATAATAAGTAAAACTGGAAAAATATTGACTGCCTAAGACAAAAAATTTAAAATAAACCTGTGGTTATTGTTGCCCTACAAACAGATGATGTGTGTAACCCTCCAGCACCTGAAGAAGAGTTGCAGCTTCTGGCCAACAACCTCCAAACCTCTGACTAGATTACTTATTTAGACAACACTGAATCCATTCATCCATCTTAAGAACTGTGCAGATGGCTAGAGGAATATGTGGTGGAGGACAATCGGCGAAAGCCGTTGGAACATGTTGCCAGTCCATCCCAGGGTCAACACAGAGACACTATAGGGGTAATCTCCACCAGTGAAGTTATTTGTTTAACTGATTATTATTTGAGAGCTGCTACTCATTTGCTGTCCAAAGTATTGACTGTTGTTATATATATGGGCAGCATTTCTTAAACGTTGGGTACAGTTGCACATCTAAGTGTCTGTCCTGCTCTGATAGATGCCGACAAATCATTCAAATAATGAAATAATGTGTGTGCAATAATTATACAACCGTGCACTCTTCTCCTTGTGTTGTGTGCTGTTGAAAAAAAATCTAATTATATACCAGGATATATTTTTTGGATATGTACTTTGTATTTTTTTCTCTCTGTTTCACAGTTGTTTTTCCATCTCTTTATAACTTTTAATTTTTTATTCTTGGGTGAATACTACTTTGGGCATTGAGGAAAAATACATTAGTCACAGCTGCTCCAGAGCGAAAGTCCCCCCCCCCTCCCTATGTAAAGCATTGGCTAAATGTCTCAGAGTATGTGAGTTACAAACGAATCCGTGTGTTTTATTATTATAACATTTTACATGTCCTGGTCATTGAGGTGCAGTTCTCAAAAAGTTTATATTAATTGAAAAAAAAAAACTAAACTAAAAGAGCTACACAAACTTTTGTTGGTCAAGTTTGCGTGTATCTGTTAGTGTGTATCTGTCACATGTTTCAGGGGGAGATTCTTCTGGGGAATCCTAGTGGCCAGGTATAGATGATTAAATTTATGTCACACAGGTTTGACGGTCAAGCAGACGGTAGTGTGGACTGGAAAGTTCAAATTTTCTCTTAATTATATAACAAAAATTTGTTATAGATTTTGTATAAATTTTTTTTCTATCAACCTACAAAACAGGTGAATGTTCTATTTTTATGTATGTATTTCAAGTTTTATTGCTTTCTCCTTTTTGTGGTACTATGTTTTCAAACTGTAAGAAGATAAATGTATGAGTTTAAATAGACTAAAATATATGAGTTTAAATAGACTCTTAAAATAGCCACACTTATCCAAAATTATTTTTTTCTCATTTACCACACCTTTAAGAAGATCTGTATTGTGTACTTTTACCTTGTCAAAACATTTTCATGAAACCATCAAGAATGATGAAGAAACCTACATGGAGGTGATGAGCACATACAGTATCTCAAATTTTGTGGCCACACAAACTATTTACACTTTGTGCACAGTTTGGATGATTTAATACAACAGTGTACTCACTTTTGTTGCCAGTGGTTTAGACAGTGTTGGCTGTTAGTTCTTTTGAGCGGACAGCAAATTTACACTGTTATACAAGCTGTACACTGATGCATCTTCAGTGTTGTCCCATGAAAATATATATATTAAAATATTTACAGAAATGTGAAGGGTGTACTCACTTTTTTGAGATACTGTCTATAGAGAATAACCAAAAAAAGATACAAATTCTTTAGGAATATTCGTTTCTTTTTCCTTTAGCCACTATTTTCAAGTTTCAGTGTCTGCAGTGCAATGACCTGGATTCAAATCCACTGGGAAGACTGTGAAGATGTAGGGTAGCAAACTACACAGCCTCACCATGGATTGGCTTTAACATACGCACCAATTACAGTGAGCACAGCATGTATCCTTTTCCAAACACTGATGAACACACCATGCACCCCCTGAGAAAACATCTGCCTCTGTAGACATATCCCAGTTCCAGTCCCATGTTTATGTACACATTATTCTGGAACACAAGAGCTTAAACACACATGCAATCAAGCAAGCAAAGTGCACACACCAATGAATGACAACTCCTTTTAATGTTATTGTGAGCACCTATGTCTTTCTTTCACACCAGAATTGTAACATGAAATCCCTCTTATGTTAATCAGATGCTCAACAATTTAAAATTACTTCAAGAAAAAGGAAGAGGTCATTAAATTCTAATTTTAATTTTAATGAACCCCAATGCTTTTACATTTCATCTACAGTAGAAACACATGTTTGCAGGAATCTGAGATGGACTACAATCAACTGAACATCGGTCTGTAGGGAGCACCTTAACCATGATTTCTGACAGTTTGTGAAATTAGGCCCTGGAGCTCAGAATAATTCAAACTAAAACTACAAAGCATTGTTTCGCAGCAAAGCTAAAGTTTATGTTTACAGCTAATGAATCTACCTCAAATCTTTATGTAATAAAATTATTTTACATATTTCTTGCACAACTAGATATGTTTGGACACTGACAGCTGATTATTGAAGTTACATTTTTTGCAGAAAAAAATGCTAAAGTTAAAACTGTAGTGGTTTGCTTTTTAGAAATAAACTGGTTTAGAGGTTATTTCACCTTGGTTTAAAGATCATTAGACAATATCAGTATGGTTAAAACTGGTGTGAATTGAAGTTTGTTCTTATCTTCCAAGTAGAGTCAGTGAAATTAGTGCTGGACAGAACGACACAGATTTCTTGGGGGATTTTTTTTGCCTTTTCATTTTCATTTAAATGTTTTTGATCATACAACTTTCATTACTACATAAAGATTACCCAAGTGAATACAAGATACAGTTTTAAAATTTCATTTATTGACGGAAAAAACATTTACGAGGGTTCTTACTCAGCAAAGCAGCCTAAGACCATCACACGTATCCTGAAAGGCTGTATTAGTATTACACCAGATGTAAAAGGACACGCATCTTTCAAAAATGTTTACTATAGTCCACAGAAACATTGTCAACATGTTTTTTTGGTGCTAATGTGAAACAGGACTTTGTGGTTTATGGGACTTCAATCTCTTTCTTATTTTTGTATCATAAACACCGACCTTAACTAAGGTAAGGGAGGCCTGCAGTGTTTTAAGGCCGGCACAGAATTTGTACAGGACTTGAATATGTCACATTGTGTAAGCTCCATTAGATTGTAATCACTCTCACACACTGTGCACAATGGAAGATGCCAGACTCCACTACAGGCATATCAGTCCATCAATAAATTGACAGCAAGGTATGGGTGTTAATGTGCTAATAAAGAGTCGAATGCTGAAAAGAGGGAGAGGAGGATGAATGAGAGGTAATCGTATAGAAGCGCTTGCAAATTTCATAGTAAATATCTAAAGTCGATATTAGTCATAGGTCATCTTTGATCAGGAAAAGCTAAATCGGCAGTAGGTGCACTTGTCTTAGTGAACAACCACAGACCAGCTGTTAAAGTTAATGACCAGAAATATTCTGATCAAAGATGTTGTTTATTATGGCTGATAATCACAAAGGGTACTTTTGTGACCACTTGGGTTTTTCAGCAATTTGTTCTTTGAGTGATTTTGGTAGGGCAGAGTTAAAGTAAGGGTCATGGGAAGGATACTGACTGTAGTTCGCTGGAGTCCCAAACCCACAGAAACAGCTTTATAATTCTTTTCAGACTGATCGATGTCAGTGATTTTGTTTCTGACTGCTCTTGGATTTCCTGAGATTGGGATGTTTAGCATTTCAAGATTATTTTGTAGCCTACGTCAGGTTGCCAAAAAAGGCCAGCTCTGTTCGGATAGCTTTTTATCCTTAATGGATAAAATCGTAATCTCAAATCATATTCTTTGTCTGGTATTACAGTTTATTTGATCTAAAACAGTGTGACAAAGAACTAAAAGAAGAAGTCAGCCAGAACTTTGCCAAATATTTAGTTACTTGTCTTCCTTACAACTGTAAATGCTTTGACTGTTATCAGGCACACCACACAGCTGTGGGCTGTCTTATCTAACAATGTCATGAAGGTGTTTCGGCAAATAGAGTAAGATGCAAATCTGCTGATGGTATTTTACTCTACCTCTCTTTTAGTTGTTTTATGCACTGCAGCCCTATTTCTATGTGAAGCTGTTTTGTCCCCTCACCACAGAGCCTTGGCCACCAGAAAGAGAGCATTTTGCCACTTGCCTACAAAAACTATACATGGTTGTCAAAAGCAACCTCAACATTCATGAGTTAACAGTGAATATGTAGGACAAGCTCTATATGCTTGAAGAGTGGAGCTGCATACTGCTGAGGCAGCTTGTTCCCTGACGCACTGAGAAACGGATACACACACCTCAACAAAATTAGGATTAAACATAGCACAGGTACAGAGAGAGGTCATGAATATATTAAGACTGAAACAATAACAGGATGGTACAAGATGAGGAAAGATGAGGAATTATTTCAAGTGCATGTTTAATCAAGTTTAAACGTATAGAACAAAAGAATTGCAAAAATTTCCATTTCAGCCATTTTGACTGCATGTAAAAAGAAATATGTGCAGAAATCAATTATGTCATTTTCCTGCTTCTCAAACAAGAAAGTAAAACATTGTGGGAATATATAGCAATCAAGAGCTACAGAGGCAGATAACATTGCTATCTAACCCAATCAAAATTGCTAATGCTACTTCATAGAACACGAGCAGATGTTTTTCTCAGAAATTTGTCATTTATTTTAGCATCATATTTGAGTTTGTATTGCTTTATACTCTTATTTAGGCATTTTATTATTTAGTTTTTTCTTCTTGAAGCTAATTAAAAATAAAACCTCCTTGCCTCTGTTTTGGTAGCTGTGGCTTTGTTTTTATAACTGCCATAGCATATGAAATAGTGTGTTTGAAAATATCCTATAAAGTAAGAAAGTTGTGAAATAATGAATACAAAAAAAACTTAAAAGCAGGAAACTCCTCTGAGCCTTTTAAACAAATCATCTGGATAAATACCCCTCCAGTTTTAGTTTGTAACAGTTTTAGTTTGTTACAGTTTTAGTTTGTAACAGTTTTAGTTTGTAACAGCAGCAGCTCAGCTGCACCAGTCGTGTGTTGTTAACCACAGAATGCAAATTATGAACAGGGTGGTGCAAATTATGAATGGGATGTTGTGAAGCAGACCCTGCTTGCATGAAAAAGCCAACCTGTTCTTTTCATGGGTTTCGGCAAAAAACAAATGTTTCCTTTTTGACTACCTCAGAGGTTTAAGACATGAATTTGTCTTATTTTTACTCTTCTGTTGTGAGATCTAGGGCTGATCAGAAAATACAAAATCTTTAGCCCCACATACTCAAACCAGAGAACTTTGATGGGTTGGACATTATGTCAGATAAACTTTTAAAATTTTATAGACCTGTATATTGCTTTGGCAGCCCTTCTCATGTTAATCGCCTACCTTTGCTACAAACCTTTATCCCCCTGTTCTCCATGCTGACTAAGACTGACCCACTCATTGAGTATTTTTGTGGCCCTAGAGGTTTTTGTTCGCAGTAATCAAAGAGGAAATGGGTAGAGAGAGAAGGGGATAATAAATACACAAGGTTCCAAGGTTGGTTATTGAACCCCGACGGCTGCCTTGAGGACCATTGCCTCTGTGTATAGGTGTGTGTGTGTATGTGTTTGCTTTATCGCTGCACCATGCACCGCCCCATGGAAAAACTATTCCTAATTCAAATTTATATTATGTTCAGTCTAAACTCTATTCTAAATGTGGATGTCAATTTCATAAACGTTAATATTTTCTTCATTGTTTTTCACACAGAGTAAATGTTTCCCAAGTTATATACTGGAAATCTTTCCGGAGAACAGACTTTGTGACTCACTTTAGTTGAAAAGGCAAAGTATTGTTCAAAGGTACTTTATCAATGACACAGACAGGTTGACAGAGCCTCAGAGCTGGGCCTACAAAGTTGAGTTACAGTCCTGGCAAAAACATCTTAAAGGCCAATGCTCTCATGTTTGAGAATGATTTAAAAGGGTCAGGGAAGCTCCTGTATCTGCAACTGTGAAGGAGTAAATGTTGCACATGGTATTTAGCTAACATTGTTTAAATGGCTGTTTAAATTAAATAAATATTAGCAACTTACTAGGAGAGGTCAGGGCTGAGCCCTATAGGAGAACAGCAGCTTAAGAGCTCCTGCTGATCATTCTTCACCTGAGTGTCATTCCACGTGGTACCCTTAGCCCTCTGTGATTTTCTCTGTGTGTTTCCTAGAGTGTTTTCTGTAGCTTATGCTAATCTTCCTGTGTCTATTCTTCTGTGAGGTGTCCTCCCAAGTTTTTACCTGGAGTCTCTCTGAAAGATCTACCGGATGCATGCCTCAGTATTCCTCTTACAAAAAACCCACAGACTACCGCCTCCACGATCAGCAGAACTCCTCCAACTGCCTGAGCCTCCATGTCAACCTGTCGGACCTCCAACATTCCACCAGCCACCTTCCAGCTGTGCTCTAACCGTCACACTAACCTACCACTCTGGACTTTGTTTCCTTTCTGCAGTGCTTTAATAACAACTTCAAACCAGTAAAATCCATTCCTTCATTTAGCTACACTATACTACAAGTTGTCATTGCTCATATTTCTCAACTTTCTTGTCACAGTGATCCATTGCTCCAAGTCCCAGAACCTTCCAGATCAATCTTCCCCTTTCTCAGTGAACTGTTAAAGTTTGATTCTTGTCTCCTGAGAGTTGACTCACAGGGGTCAGAAAATTACCGCAAACTATGTCATTAGCAACTTGATTATTAACGCAATGACACCAAGGTTTTCTCAAGAATATTTTTCTCCAAATAAAATTTTTACAAAATAAAACAGGGGACAGGCATATTCAAGGGAAAGATGTAAAAAGAAGAAAGTGTGGTTTACCATACCTACTGACACATTAACAGCAGCTGAAGCAGAAAAGAACTATGGATAAGCCTCAAAGAGCATTGTCTCTATTTAGATTAGGAGCCACAGTCCTACAGCTTTGACACAGACTGCTTTGTCATCTTTAAAGACACCAAGTAGAAATGTAGACAAAGTTATGCTACCTATAAGATAATGATGTGTTAACTTTAACGGCGGTACTCCTATTAGAAAAAAAAAAAGATAATTAACATTGCTACATGCATTGCTATTCATTTCCAGGGCAATTTCTCTCATAGCTTCTGAGATCCACCGTGGAGAAACATACTGCTCCATATGCCAATACAAAGAGAGAAGACAAACCTTTGTCTTTTTTTTTTTTCAGAAAAACAAAGGGTGAAACGAGGAATATATAAAAAGACAATGATGACTACACTAGTTGTAGTGTTTTGCTCTGTATGACGCTCTGTATGACCTACCTCATAACAAGAAAGTCATTGCTACCAGTTAAACATTTTATAAAGGGAGTCATTAAAACCAATAATCACTTCATGCCTACGGTCTAAATAAGTTAACAGTGCTTTGAAACGACAGGGTGCAAGCTAACAGCAGCTGAAAGCTGACTGGCGACCCGAATAGATAACTTGAATAATTAACCAGCTAATATTACCCTGAAATACCTGTTTCACTCAACAAAGAGCAGAGCAGGACAAATGTTGGCTATAATATTTTTATGCAATACACACTCTAAATCCATTGCTAAATTTGACCTGCAGTTCTGGTTCCTGATTGATGTCAAATTTGAAAAAACTCAATTTGGAACATGAAGCATCTGTATTTAAACCTCACAGCAATATTATGTATTCTATATCATATTTTAGATATTTTTCTGGTTATTGGTGTTCTGTTTAGCCCTTCAAACACATCACACATATTTTGGCTCTCTGTATGTTCTTTAGGATAGGTAAGAATATAAATCTAAAGGGAATTATCTTGCACAGAGAGAACAACTCACAATGCCATAAGGCAGGAGTTCCTAACTAGTGCCTTACTTATCATCAGCAGCATTTTTTTGTGTTGCAAAAATTTCCCACAACAGTCTTTCATGTAATTACTTTCCAAACAGCTCCCCTCCAGCCAATATCCCTCTCTAAATTCATGGCCTGGCTTGTTTGCAACATCACTGGAACACACATTTTTCATTTGTTGCCCCACAGAAAACAAAGATGGTGCATATCCATTGAGAATAGGAATAGGATCGAACTATAATCAGTACTACTGTATGATACAGTAGAAACTCGTACAATACAGATTCCTGAGGGTGCACCAGAGGACAGCCACTCATAAATACAAACCAAAAATTGTTATGTTATATTATTAAACCTGGCAAGAAAGCAACAAATGGCTTCCTCAGAGAAGAGAAAGCATGCCAACCAACCTCCAGTGCTTTTCATTGCGAGGAAACAAAGCAGACAAAGGGGAGCAAAGAGAGATTACTCTACCTTAACTGGTCTTCTTATTTTGAAACAGGAAAACCTTCATAACTTCCTAAAATCTGTTTTCTGTCATACCAGCACTCTACCGATCTCCTTTAATTTAAAACATGCATTAATTTCATCATATCTTGTAATACAAACTTTTTGACCTAAGGGCAGTGTTAAAACAATAGCTGAAAAGAAAAAATCTTCAATTAATACTTCGATTTTTGAGACTGCAGTTTGGAAACTTGGTGATGTAACCAGACCAATAATTTCTTGGACTGTATTGTAACAAGGTATGTACCAGTATGAGATTCTCTTGTTATGATAACCTTGAATAAAAACACCGGTTTTGATATAACATTTCCAAAACAAATTGTACTAAAATGTATAACATGTTCTAATTGTGTGAAATTGAAATTGAAAAGCAACAATTCTTAGTGCTACTAAAATAACACAACATCGATTATTACAGATCTGATAACTATGCTAAAAATTTATAATTATTTTTATTACATAAACTTAAGAAAAATATATAATAAACTTAACAAGTTTAGTAGTGTTTTTTTAAGTGTTTATTGCACAGAATGTTCTACTGTAATGGCGTTCTGCTCTTCATAGGTTAACTAGTCAGCTTATCTGCTCCACACTGCTGGAAAAAACTCTGATCACTCCAGCACTTTGTGTGGCAACTTATTAAAAATGACAAAATGTGTGAATGGTGTCATGGAAAATGTTTGCCCTTTTGAAATAATGACTTTTTAAAACTTGTGAATATCTTGATACTGGTAAACGGCCCATGCCTAATTGAAGCAATGATGGTAATGGCTTTAACTCAGCATTTTAGCATTTGACTGTATTACTGATGCAAAAGTAGCCTTATGTTGTTACAAAGGAATATAAAATATAACAAATTTAAATACATTGAAATTCATAATCAGAAATAATTAAAAGTTGAACTGTAACTGAATCTAATTATATACTATCCATCCAGCCAACCGTCCATTGTCTATGCCTACTTATCCATGTAAGGCTGCAGGTGGGCTGATTCGTTTTTCCAGCGGTCATTGGGTGAGATTTGGGGTACACACATGACTAGATGCTGGTCTATTATAGGGCAGCACAGAGGCAGACAGGTCAAACAACAATGCACTCATACATACATACTTAAGGCCAATTTAGAGAGACCAGTTAACCTAACAGAAATGTTTTTGGACTCTGGAAAGAAGCCAGGGTCTCGGAGAGAACCCAAGAATGCACAGGGAGAACATGTAAACTCCATGCAATAAGACCCAAAGCCAGGATTTGCACCCAGGACCATCTTGGTGCAACTGTGTCGCCCTTAATAGTGTTCAAATACAGGGGTTGGACAATGAAACTGAAGCACCTGGTTTTAGACCACAATAATTTATTAGTATGGTGTAGAGCCTCCTTTTGCGGCCAATACAGCGTCAATTCGTCTTGGGAATGACATATACAAGTCCTGCACAGTGGTCAGAAGGATTTTAAGCCATTCTTCTTGCAGGATAGTGGCCAGGTCACTACGTCATACTGGTGGAGGAAAACGTTTCCTGACTTGCTCCTCCAAAACACCCCAAAGTGGCTCAATAATATTTAGATCTGGTGACTGTGCAGGCCATGGGAGATGTTCAACTTCACTTTCATGTTTGTCAAACCAATCTTTCACCAGTCTTGCTGTGTGTATTGGTGCATTGTCATTCTGATACACGGCACCGCCTTCAGGATACAATGTTTGAACCATTGGATGCACATGGTCCTCAAGAATGGTTCGGTAGTCCTTGGCAGAGACGCGCCCATCTAGCACAAGTATTGGGCCAAGGGAATGCCATTATATGGCCATAAGGTCTGCGGTGCCTGTCGCGGCGGCAATCCCCGAACCTGGTGGTGGACACCGGCAGTAAGGGTCGCTGTCAAGCTGAAGAAGGAGTCCTATCGGCTGTGATTGGCTTGTGGGACTCCTGAGGCGGCCGACGGGTACCGTGAGGCCAAGCGTGCCGCGTCCCGGGCTGTGGCAGAGGCAAAAACCTGGGCCTTGGAGGAGTTCGGTGAGGCCATGGAGAAGGACTACCAGTTGGCCTCGAAGCGATTCTGGCAAACCGTCCAGTGCCTCAGGAGGGGGAAGCAGTGCTTCGCCAACACTGTTTACAGTGGGGGTGGGAGGCTGCTGACCTCGACTGGGGACATTATCGGGCTGTGGAAGGAGTACTTCGAGGAACTCCTCAATCCTACCATCACGCATTCCCTGGTGGAAACAGAGGCTAGGACTCGGGGTTGGACTCTTTCATCACACAGGCTTGGGGTGGATGAGATCCGCGCTGAGTACCTCAAGTCTCTGGATGTTGTAGGGCTGTCATGGTTGACACGCCTCTGCAACATTGCATGGCAGCCGGGGACAGTGCCTCTGGACTGGCAGACTGGGGTGGTGGTCCCCCTTCATAAGAAGGGTGACCGGAGAGTGTGTTCCAACTAGAGGGGGATCACACTTCTCAGCCTCCCCTGGTAAGGCCTACGCCAGGGTATTGGAGAGGAGAGTCCGGCCGATAGTTGAACCTCGGCTTCAGGAAGAGCAGTTTGGTTTTCGTCCCGACCGTGAAACACTGGACCAGCTCTATACCCTCTACAGGGTACTGGAGGGTTTATGGGAGTTTGCCCAACCGGTCTACATGTGTTTTGTGGACCTGGAGAAAGCATTTGACTGTGTCCCTCGTGGTGCCCTGTGGGGGGTGCTCCAGGAGTATGGAATTAGTGGACCCTTTATTACTGTACAAGTGGAGCAGGAGTTTGGTCCGGATCGACGGCACTAAGTCGGACCTGTTCCTGGTGCATGTTGGACTCTGGCAGGGCTGCCTTTTGTCACCGGTCCTGTTCATAACTTTTATGGACAGGATTTCTAGGCGCAGCCAAGGGCCGGAGGGGGTTTGGGGACCAGTGGATTTTGTCTGTTCTTTTTGCGGATGACATGGTCCTGCTGGGCCCTGTAGCCAAGACCTACAGCATGGGCTGTGGCGGTTCGCAGCCGAGTATGAAGCGGCTGGGATGAAGATCAGCTCCTCCATGTCCGAGGCCATGGTACTCGACCGGAAAAGGGTGGCCTGTCCTCTTCAGGTTGGAGGGGAGTTCCTGCCTCAAGTGGAGGAGTTTAAGTATCTCGGGGTCTTGTTCACGAGTGGGGGAAAAATGGAGCGGGAGATTGACAGACGGATCGGTGCGGCTGCCGCAGTAATGGGGGCACTGTGCCGGTCCGTTGTGGTGAAGAGAGAGCTGAGCCGAAAAGCAAAGCTCTCAATTTACCGGTCGGTCTACGTTCCTACCCTCACCTATGGCCATGAACTTTGGGTCATGACAGAAAGAACGAGATCCCGGATACAAGTGGCTGAAATGAGCTTCCTCCGTAGGGTGGCCGGGCACTCCCTTAGAGATAGGGTGAGGAGCTTAGCCTTCTGGGAGGGGCTCGGAGTAGAGCCGCTGCTCCTCCACATCGAGAGGAGCCAGTTGAGGTGGCTCGGGCATCTATACCGGATGCCTCCTGGATGCCTTCCTCGGGAGGTGTTCCAGGCACGTCCCACTGGGAGGAGGCCCAGGGGACGGCCCAGGACACGCTGGAGGGACTATGTCTCTCGGCTGGCCTGGGAACGCCTTGGGCTCCACCCGCAGGAGGTGTCTGGGGGGAGAGACGTCTGGGCGTCTCTGCTGAGTCTGCTGCCCCCGCGACCCGGTTCCGGATAAGCGGAAGACGACGAGTACGAGTAAGAGTATGACCAAAATTGGACGAGCTCAGCCTACATACGGTATTTAATTATTCGTCCACATGGGAACAGCCCTTAATAACCTTCTTGAAAAAGCAGGCTTTCGAAGGAGTCTTTATTTTTATTGTGTGTTATTTTATCTTTTTTAGCTGCACTTAATTTTTCTTATTTTATTGGTTTTCTGTACAGTGCTTTGTGATTGTTTTGTGTGTCAAAGGTGCTTAACAAATAAACTTCACTTACTTACATATTTGTCACTGTTTTTACAAGCCTCGACATTATAATGAGTCCATGAAATATGCTACAAAGGACCCAGGCATATTTTGAGTGATGTGGAAAGGGGACATTTCTGCTCATGTAACTTGACAAATTGGGATTCTAAGTTTCTATTTATATCTTTCTCATCTCACAGGGCAAAATCTTCCCAATTCCCTTGCTGTTTGCCAGGGGCTTAGAGTGACATATTGCTAATCTGGTTATTATGCAATTTATCAACCGTCTGTATTTTCCAGCCGTGCATGGACATTATGCAGGTTTCTTGAGCCCAACTGCAATAACACTGCAAGGAGGTAATGAGCAACAGCTACTACTGTGGTAATACATCTGAAGTCACTTCAGGGTACTCTTGTTGCAACAACTTGTTAGTCTAAGTCACTTCATTAAACAAACTAAATTATATTTTTGCTAATGGTACAGACAGCTTCTTAAGCTTGAACCAATGGGATGTGACGAAAGCAAGGGCAGACACTTTTGGAAAGAGATATTCCAGAACTTGCAGCAGAGCAAAAGCCTCACACAGCCTTTTTCTGAACGGATGCACGGAAGGCAGGCACCTCAGCGGGAATTCATTATTGCTTCTGGCATCTCTCAACATATAAACTATGACCACAGCCATCAGAGGAAGCTGTTTCCATAATGTGAGTGTGGCCTGATACTGATGACAGATTAAAAGTGGCCTGAAGCGAGCATCATCCTGAGCTTTAGATGGTCATCCTTTTCACAAGTGACTGCTTTTTTGCCCCGTCAGCTAATTAGGGGTGCCCCATCATTACAAATGCGTAAATTAGACGTTAATGTGACTCAAGAGCTTTGATGAGACATTGGGTTGAAAAAAAAATGTGGTCCTCTGATTTAACGGGCCCTGAACTGAAGGGGATATAAGTCTTGATAATGATAGTCAAGTACAGTGTATTGATCACCACTCCCTCTGGTATCTGTGTGGGTGAAAACAGGCAGGATGGTAATTGAACTGGGATCTCCTGACGTTGTAGAGCAAGCCTGAACAGAGGGGAGGTGGTCAGGATAAAGTGACTAATGTATAATGACACTTTTATTCACTTTGTCTTTCTACAAGATGCACAATCATTTTTCCATTGAACCACAAATTCAGAAAAAAAATGTTTTGAGTGAGAACATTGAAAAGGACAGCTCTGCAGTCTTTTTCAATTGTCTCTACTTGGTCATGTTTCTCTTGTGCTATCTTTTCTGAAGAGTATTCCAGAAAGCAGATCCAGAGTCTGAGGAAACGGAGTGGAAGTTTTCCATTCCAGAAATAGAGAGACATCTATCTTTCAGTATTTCACCCTGGTAACAGCGTCCTGTGAAGATAATCTGCTCATAGCAGCTTTAGCTGAAGAAACCCAAAATTTCTACATTCCCCACTAACCAGAAGGAAGCTAATTGAAATGAGTGTTTTTATTTTGTCAGAGCAGTATCGCTTTTCAATAAATTCATTTTGGCCAGAAATAATACAAAAATGAATGCAGCAAATAGAATCCATAATGTTGTTTGTACAAGAAACATGTTTGACCTATAAAAAACCACCCACATGTTTTCAGTAACAGAATTTAGCCCAAGATTTCCTGATATTCTGGTCAAAATGCATATACATATTCTTATAAATGAATATATTATATTAAATGCATATTAAATGTATAATCTAAACTATTTTCCTAAAAGTCTCAAGGCCCTGCACAGCTCCTTTACTGGCAACGAAAGAACATATGGATGACATTTAAATTCTGTAAATTTGTCCGAATAAATATCATGGTATTTACAAAAAAAATAAATAATTTGTCAAGCTGTGCTGTATTAATATGGTATACTAATCAGTGATGGGAAGTGGTCATTTCACACTATACCACTTACCACAGTTTTGATCATTTTGTACCTAACATTTTCAGAAACATATTGGTCTCCTCTGCCTTTTTAGGGATCACATGTAAATGTCCATGGTGTTTTTAGAACCTGCTTGACAACCTACAATTTAAAGTAATATTCTATAGTTTACTCAGTCTACTTGAAGGAAAAGTAGTTATATGACTCCTTATAAAATGTCTACTGGCAGCAAGACACTTAAAATTATATTGGTTTTATCAAGGGTAATACTCTGTTATATTTTACATGAATCAGTGGGCCCAAATGAGTGTAATATTAAGTTTCTGGATATTAAAAAACAATCTAACCATATTATATGCCATACCTGAGCACATTTATAAAATTGTTTCCACTCAACTTGGGCAATTACATTCTCACAAAACGGTTCATTAACAGGTTTGATATTGATGTAAGGAGTAGGAAGGGAAGAATTGGTAAATTGTCCAGTAATAATCAATAGCCCATAACAAAATTGTGTTCTATAAATGTTACAATCAAATGATAATATATTAAGATATTAGGAGAGAGAATCATTGTTTTTAATCAAGATTTGGGGTGTAATTTCTACAGCCACTAAATTACTATTTACTGTAATAGCTGTAGCCCATGTTAAATATAACTAAATAATAATAACTAAAATCATATCCTACCTTTATGAATTATATTTCATGCTTCATTATCAAGTCTGTTGAAGTCAGCTTCTTGTTTGATTTCATCTGAATGAAAACATTTTATTGAATCTGCCACTATCTCACATAGGCCTCAGCATATGCATTGATTATAAATGCTGATAAATGTTAAGTTAATGCAATATTGCATTCAAAGTTACACATTGGTTCAGGCAGCTGTTTTCCACAAGGACTCACTTTTCCTACCTTGTTACTTCATGCTAAGACATGAAAAACAAAAAGACAGGCGTCATGGATCAGTTTTCGTCAGCTCCTAAAAAAAATGTACCTCCTTAATTAAAAAAGGCTAAAACTCAATTTAATTTCTCTGAAACCACCCAAAAATTTAAATGTTCCCAGGAAATGTTAGAATGTTTTGAGATCTGCTTATGGTGCCAGGTCTTTTAATGGCCTGTAATATTTTTTTGTGAAATTATAATGAACATTTCATTACAACAGGGGACTTGTTAGATTCTTAAACAGTGAGTTAAAAACACTGTTTAAAATAACGAATATGCTGTTGTGTGCTGTCCCACTGTTGATTGTTCTTTTCATTTTGAACCCGTGGATAATTCTGAGGTCCGTACTGCACTAAAAACGTTGGACTCCAAAACAATCAGCGGTCCTGATAGTTAGGATCCATCTTTTCCAAAGCTAGCTGCTGACTTAATTTTTGAGCCTTTAACTTGTATTTTTAATCCAAGCCTCTGCAGAAACAAATTTCCTAAAGTTTGTAAATCTGTTTCTGTCCTTCCACTGCTAAAAGGAGGCGAACCCTCAATTATAATAATTAGAGGCCTGTCTCAAAATTTTTATTTTGACAAAAGTATTTTAAAAATATGTCTGTGATTAACTGAAGGACATTTTAGAATAAGACAATTTCCTAAAGTCTCTTCAATCAGGTTTGTGTGTGTTTGTATGTGTGTTGTGTGGAATAATTGAAATTATTCATTCATTCTTTTATTTTTTCGTTCATTCATTTAAACTCTTCAAGAATGGCATCTCTAAACAAGCTGCCTCAAGGCTGCCATCAAGGCTCAGTCTTAGGACTCATGTTATTCACGATCTACATTACTGATGTGTGCGCAAACTTGTCAATGCCTTGAACCATTTTTCAGCAGATGATTCTGTAATTCACTGCTGTTCACACTCAGTCCCCCAGGCATTTACATTTGTGCTGTCCGCCTTTGATGCAATGCAGATTCAACTGGAACAATTAAAACTCATCTTAAATGCTGAAAAATCCAAAAAAATATGTTTCCTTGGACAACCTTAAACATCCCATTAGAGCGCCGAGAAGGCTCTGACTCTTGTTTCAGAAATGAACCAGTTTAATATTCCCCCATTACCCAGATGCATAATAGGCCAGAGTGTATTAATAAATGGGTTTGATTTTCTGACAGGGGGGCTCGTTCAGCCCTAAAATTTTAAAATTTATTAATTTTAGTCTGTAGTTCAACTTTTCTTACTTTTCCTTACTTTTTTCACTTTCTTTTTATGTTGTTTTTTTTTTTTTTTGTCATTACAAAGTACTTTTTTTCATCAATTAAAGCACTTTGAATTGCTGCTGAAATTTGCTATATAAATAAACTTGCCTCGCCTCGCCTCACCTCGCAAAACTTTCAAGCTGGGCACCAGTTACAAGTACGTGGATGTAAGCTCTTTTTTCAAAGTTCATTTTAAACTTTATTTTAAAGTCATGTTTCTCCCTCAGGGCTTGGAAACTTATGATACAGTATCAGCTACTTTTTTGTCTTTTTTTAATCATGGAGATGTTGTGTATACGTGTGCCTGAACCAGCTTCCTACAGTCTCGTACTTTAGATTTGTATTGTTTGTTTATGTTATTGTTATCTATCTCTCTTTTCCACTATGACCAGTGCTGCTGCTTTTCTTGGCCACATCACCTGTGTGACTTGATTTAACTGGTTAAATGAAGATTTAATAAAAAATAACAAAAACAATTTTACAACATACCTTCTACATTTTTTGAAGACTTGATGGAAGACACCCTGTTCCATTGCTGATATCTTTTTTTGCTTTGGTTTTGTTTCTCTTCCCCAGTGGGTGCCATGGTAAATTATTGTCTCAGGATTCTACTAATGATGATTCACTAGACATGTGAAAGTGTATAAATCAAGGTTAGGATACTTTGGTTGAGGTCGATGAAATCTGCCATTCCAGAAGAGGTAAGTCAATTCAAAGTTCAATGATAGGCTTGGAATTTATCCAGCCACCTTTCTGGAATATTCCCCCGTAGACATGACAGAGGTAATTCCTTGTCAGTTTTTATAAGTATGTTTAGCGTTATATACCTCTAAAACTGAACCAGGTTATCATTCAAAAAAGATATAAAGTCCTGATTTGCTTGGGATGGCTCCCAACTGTGCCGTCCAACTCGGCTCTACACAATCTGTACAATTCCCTTCCCTGTCAGCATTGTGTTACAAGAGTACTAAGTGCTGGCAGAGACTGGTTTGGGAAATTGTTAAACAGAGTTTTCTCTAATTATACAACAACAGCGGCAAAAGTTTGAGTTATTCGTTGGGCATTTTACATTGCTGTCATTAATGTAAGGAAACATGAAATATTTATCATATACAAGACTGCAGGGGGTATGATCGGTTTGCTCAACAATGTCATTAAGATTTTGGTTAATTATCATGGCCCATTGGATCCACCTACTCCTCCAATGTGCTACTATCTTCTGTCCATTATCCTCTGTGTAATTAGCAGCACGCTGTCTGGCCAACCCAAAGCACTTTCTCTTGGAAACATGTTTATAATTACCTCAAGACGTGGATTTGTCAATTTCTGTAAATGGAAAGCTTCTGTTTGTTTGCCTGGTGTTAAAATTAGAATGCTTTTATAGTTGCACTTGGGAGTGCTATCCACAAATTACCTGTTCAAAGGCTGTGTTTTCAAATTGGCTTTTTTAACCATGTTTTTCATGACACAAGACTTGAAATTAAAAGTGCAATCATAATCTCCAATCCTAGTGAGTAAAAACACCATCTTTGGTTTAAAAAACAAAAGAAAAATAATCAATAATGGTTCTACTTTATTCACACACTGATAGCAATATGTGCATTTACCTTAAAATCTACACAGCAGTGTCAAGAAAATCAGTCTCTTCTTCAAGCACAGCATTTGCAGAGCAGAAACACAGACTGTAAAACCTCCAAGGCATTAATTCTCTGTGTATCTCTGTGTATTAAAAAATAGAAATAAATGTTAATGTAAATATAGTATTTTAATAAATAAAGCAAATGAATCAAAAGAGTAAATTGAATGGTAGGCATTGTGGGGTTATTAGCTTAGAAAGCTACAGTTGCAAGGCCAGTAATTCTTTCTGTCAAAGCAAGAAGAAGTTAAAAGTCTTTTTCATGAGATCCCAGATAAAGTGCCAGAGTGACTGGAATTTTCTATAGCTACATGTAGAACTATTCTCTGGAACCACCAGTGACTACCAAGAATAGTTTGGTTGATGACCAAGTATAAATTGGTCATAGATGAATAAAAACCAGACAGAAAGACACTCAGAAGGACGGCACCAGAGCAGAGAGGGGTAACAGCCCAAACTGCTTCTTCTGAGAGGAGGAAACCCTAGATAGCTATTCATCAGCCTACTAAGGAATACCTCCAAGGGTTCCCGAGAGGAGTTGTGGAAGAGAATCTCACCCAGACAATTCAGCAGATCAAACGGTGATGGAAACACAACGATTATAGATTGTATATGCGGCAAAGTATGCAAGAATCGACATGGCCTGAGGATCCACCAAGCCAAGATTAAGTTTATGCAGAAGGTCAAAGTGTCAGAGTGCAGGAGCTCCACCTTGTGAGACGAAGGATGAGCTAGGCTCTGAGTCAGCCCATTGTGCCTCCAGGTGGCTCAAAGCACCACACTCACACATAATATCTGAACATCATTTACTTTAAGAGTCTGATCTGGTTCAACAATCTCACAGTGCAGATGTTTGACAAAGCAATTATCACTGGATGTACCATCTCTGTGATCCTCTTTGCATTTGCCATGAACCTGCTGTTGAAGCTTGCTGAGTGGCAGTGCAGAGGGCCAATCATAAAGCCCACAGAACGACAGCTGCCATTCCAAGCATTCATGACCTGATAGTGACGAATACATCTGTCCCAGGGTGCAAATGGATGCTGATCGACCTGGAAGAGCTTTTCTCCTGGGCTTGTATGAGGTTTAATCCCTGGTGCAAAAGAGAGTGAAAGTTAATGATAAGTTCAATTTCTTAATTTGCACTATCAAGATACCATCACTTATAGAGAAACCTGTGAAGAGCTTGAGCTTGTGTGGCAGCCTGAAGGATGCTGTATTTTTACTAGATTTTCTCAGATCTATTATAACACTGAGTTTATCTTTTCTCTCCATTGCTCCATTGCTTTCCCACTAAAAAAGAAGGATCAAATTTCTGTGGGTCTAAAAGGGTCAACAAAAACAGACGTTTGCTCTGCCATTTTTAAAAATAGGAGAGCAGCTGGTCTGCTTGTTCCGTTGTTCCGGCACCTATCTTCCTATGGAATAGTACATTAGTATAAGTGTTGTTAGGGTTTGAAAACTTTTGTATTGTTTATCACTCATGTCTGGACAAAGTGCTTTTCCCTCCCACATGCCACAGGAAGGGAGACGGGGGACAGGAGTGAGTTATGCTACTATCAGCAACATCTAGGGGCTGTTTGTACCAAGTCCCCACTCCCTCTCTGTTTATAATCAAGACACAAGAACCCTAACCTTTCTGACCCCACGCACACACACCCCCTGAATGTTTGTTGAACTGTGTGTGAACCAGCAAGTATAAATAAAGAGAGAGGGGTGCCAACACTTTGTAGTCTGCACTGCAAAGTGAGCTACCCTTGCTGCAAGTAAAACTGACTCTGTATCGTTCTTGCCTCTGAGTTGACTAATTAATACCTAACAGTGCAACTCCACTATTGAAAGCTGATGCTAATTTTAGTTGGGATATATATATATATTTATATATATATATATATATATATATTTTTTTTTTATGTGGATCAGGTCTATGTATCACAACAAACGAGTTGTATACATAACTGTTCTTGAGACATTTGTCTCAAGAAAGAGCTTTTTGGGGTAGATTGTTTAGAAACTGCTTAGTTTATTTTCAGGAACAGGTATGGGTCACTCTTTCCTTGATAAAACATGCAGGTTGCTCTTAAGTCTGATTTGAGGTAAAAGTTGCTGGATGTTTGTGGTCCTATTGAATATAAAATTAAAAATAAAACAAAAATGTTTATAAAAGACAAATCATTTGTGCTCTACAGAATGTTTTCTTTTTTGAATAGGATTTTTTTTATATCATTGAAACTCTCACCCTAAGAAATACAAAAATTGTCCATCTGAATTAGCTGGGCCAAATGTCTACCATTTGTGGTCGTAAGTTGCACAGTCTCCTTCCAAGGGCTACAGATCTGCTTAGGAACACTTAGGGCCTGATCTTCAAAGATTCAAAATATGGGCACTAAATTGCTTGTGCAAAAGCATAAATAGCACATGCAATAAGTGGGTGTGTTGCGTGTGATCTACAAAGATTGCATGCGCAATAGATAATGTGCAAAAGCGGTTTGGACCGCCCTATTTATATGAGAATTTTGTGCTACTGGCTGTTACCATAGAGAGTGTTGGAGAGCAGAGTAAAGGAAACATGAAGTTCCAAGTAATGGAGTTGGAGGTAATAATAATGATAAAAACATATATAATAATAATAATGAAGTATCTCAACATTTAAAAACATGAATATACTAAAAGCTACAAAGATAAAATATCAATTATAAAACCTAGAAAAGCTAACAGTCACTGTCAGACATACATTTAAATACAGCTTTAAACAGCTGTATTTACCGCTGCCAACTCATTCTCTCATTCACCAGCTGGCACACACTCTGACAACTCTGTCGGCAACCAGCTCCATCCATTCTGTGACAGTTTTCAGCTTTCTTCTTGTGACAAGTGATTAGAACATATGACTCTCTTGACCCAAACATTGCAAACCAAGGTAAGCCCATAATAATTTAGTACAATATGAATGTGCTTTGTACAGAGATGTAACGGAACATTAAGGGAGAAAAAAAAAATTATAATAATTTGTTTTATGCAGGACAGTTTTTTTATTATTTGCTTTTCCTTCAATGTCTCTTTGTCTCCATGATGGTTTTGTGATGTCTGGTAGCTGTTAAAGTTCCATTTTGATGTTAAATAACGACACAACATTTTTGTTGTGTTGGCTTTTCAAAAGTGGTAAACATAGACGCAAAAACTTTTTGTTTCTGGTTTGATAAATCGAATTGCGGGTGGTACACATTCATGAAGGCAAACAGGCTAGAACGTTTGTGTGCGCTGTTCTGCTAATTTTACACACGCAATTCGATTTGACCTGGTTCTTAGATCAGCTTTGCGCACGCAATCCAGTTTGCATGTGCTTTTGTACAAGCAAAACCTTTGAAGATCAGGGCCTGTATTCACAAAGATTCACTCACAGTCCCCTCAGACATCTTAGCCTAAAAATTCCTGCCAAGGACTCCTAGTTTCAGACTGATTCTGTTCTCTGCTGAGAGAGACTCTGAGCAAGGAGAGGCCAGAAATTCCTATCTTAGTAAGGAGGTGTGGTAGACCCGAATTGCTAGGTGTGTCGCTGTCTTCTAAGAGCTGTGATTGGTTGTTGCAAAAATAAAAAATAGAACAACAAACAGGTGTGCTCCCAATAATCAAAGGAGAGAAATTAACAGATTATATAATTTAGACTGGATTCAGAAATGTGTAAATCATGATGATATAACTTAGCAATATAAATCAATTGTCACACAGCATCAAAATGTTTGAATGTATCTTATTTACATGCTCATCATTATTTTGATTTGCTTATTATGTTTATTCGCCATGTTGGTCGTTATCATACAGCATCTATTTCATATTAATTAATTCCATATTAATATTAAAATTCAGCATTTTACTGTGATCGTCTTCTTGTATAATGAGGTTTAGTGTGGTAAAATGTCCAAAACGAGGAGTATTAAAAAGTAGATTTGGTCCCCGGTTCATGATGCGAATAAACAAGCATTCCAGAGCAGATCAATGCGTCGTTCACTCTGCTTTCAGCACCAGCCTGGAATGCAAGCAGCTCTGGTATCTGCAGCGATCCGAAGCTAGAGAGATTGCAGCACACCAGCGAACTTCTCCACAGCAGGGGAGCATTGTAGATGACCATTTAGGCTTAGGCTGCTGACATCATCATGAACAATACAGAAAATACTTATTAACCTCATTTACATCTTCCTTCTACGTATATAGTGTTTACATTATTGTACTGTATCTTCTCTAGAGTTTGTATTTATTCACTGCTCAAAAAAATAAAGGGAACACTCAAATAACACATCCTAGATCTGAATGAATGAAATATTCTCATTGAATACTTTGTTCTGTACAAAGTTGAATGTGCTGACAACAAAATCACCCAAAAATCATAAATGGAAATCAAATTTATTAACCAATGGAGGCCTGGATTTGGAGTCACACACAAAATTAAAGTAGGAAAACACACTAGAAGCTGATCCAACTTTGATGTAATGTCCTTAAAACAAGTAAAAATGAGGCTCAGTGTGTGCCTGTATGACCTCCCTACAACGCCTGAGCATGACAACGGATGGTCTCCTGAGGGATCTCCTCCCAGACCTGGACTAAAGCAGCTGCCAATTCCTTGACAGTCTGTGGTGCAACGTGATGTTGGTGGATGGAGCGAGACATGATGTCCCAGATGTGCTCAATCGGATTCAGGTGTGGGGAACAGAAGGTAGGTTTACATGAAGTAAATTTTTTTTTCTCGTATGTACAAGGAACGGTTAAATGTTTGATCACCACGGTATACACCATACCATTGTTTCTATGAATTTGACCCAAAATTATTTTGGGGAGATACAAAAAATTAATTTGAGTTGAGAGATTATAAAATGTGAAAATTAATTGATAATATAAAAAGATTAAGGAGAAAAATCATATATTCTATATTCTGGTAGTTGCTGTTATTCGCCACAAAACTGAAATTTAACTGCCACTAACGAGTAACGGGTAGCGGGAAATGACAGCGTGCTTATCCGACATAGTGAGAGGGGAAACCGCACTCCAACTGCTCGGTTAGTTCAGCAGCGAAGGCGATCTGTGAACCGAGCTCTACTGTTTCGAAAACCCCAGGCTAAATTTCAAATCATGCTCAATGTTGATAAACTGACTGGTCAGATAACATATTAAGGTCTATTGTCTTGCTTAACACATCTGGAAAATATTTAATTTAGCGGCAACGTCATGATAGTATAAAAACTTGACGTTTCTGCCCTTCCCTTCTCTGTTTAGGACCACGGACCACATTACCCATAATTCCTTGATGACTTTCAGAATCAGAATCAGCTTTATTGCCAAGTTCGTACATACAAACAAGGAATTTGACTCCAGTACACTTTGCTCTCTGGTTTTTGTTTTTTGCATTAAAGAGTATACATATATACAATATACAAATATACACATATATAAATAAAAAGGTGCATTTGCAACATCTGTATGCTGTTGTTTGGTACTCTATTAAATGTTCAACAGAGAAACAGCCTGGGGGAGGAAACTGCCTCTGTGGCGGCTGGTTTTAGTAAACAGTGCTCTGGGAAGGTCAGCCCTCATTATTATCTCTGCAGTCCTGATTATTCGTTGCAGTCTGGACCTGTCCTGTTTTGTGGATGAGCCAAACCACCCTGAGATGGATGAAGACAGGACAGACTGAATGATGGCAGTGTAGAAGATGACCAGCAGCTCCTGTGGAAGGTTGAACTTCTTGAGTTGCCTCAGGAAGTACAGTCTCTGCTGGGCCTTCTTTCAAACAGTGTTTATGTGTGAGGACCATCTCAGGTCCTCAGAGATGGTGGTTCCTAAGAACCTGAAGTGGACCACAGCCGACATGGTGTTGTTGAGGATGATGAGGGGGGTGTATATGGGTGGTGTTCTCCGAAAGTCCACCAGCATTTCCACAGTCTTGGGTGGGTTGAGTTCCAGGTAGTTCTGACTACACCAGTGTATCAGCCAATCCACCTGCTGTCTGTATGCAGACTCATCACCGTCCTGGATCAGTCCAATGACAGTGGTGTCATCTGCAAACTTCAGGAGTTTCACGGACGAGTCCAATGAGGTGCAGTCATTTGTGTACAGGGAGAAGAGGAGTGGGGATAGAACACACCCCTGGGGGGCACCAGTACTTATTGATCTGCTACAGGAGAAGATGCTCCCTAGTCTCACCTGCTGGTGTCAGTCCGCCAGGAAGCTGTTGATCCACTGACAGGTGGAGGCTGGGACGTTCAGCTGGGTGAGCTTCTGGTGAAGGATGTCTGGTATGATAGTGTTGAAGGCCGAGCTAAAGTCTTCAGACAGGATCCTGGCGTATGTCCTTGGACGGTCGAGGAGTTGCAGGATGAAGTGTAGACCTAAGTTGACAGCATCATCTGCCGACCTGTTTGCTCGGTAAGCAAACTGCAGGGGGTCCAGCAGGGGGCCTGTGATGTCTTTCAGGTGCTTCAACACCAGCCGCTCAAAGGATTTCATGACCACAGACGTCAGGGCTACAGGCCTGAAGTCATTTAATCCTACGATGGTGGGTTTCTTGGGTACTGGGATGATGGTGGATTGTTTGAAGCAGGAGGGGACCTCACTCGTCTCCAGTGACTTGTTGAAGATCGGAGCGAGTTGATGTGCACAGGCTTTCAGGCATGATGGGGAGACGTTATCAGGTCCTCCAGCTTTCTTTGTTTTCATGCGCTGAAAGAGCCTATTTAAATCTTCCTCTGAGATCTTTAGTGCAGGCAGAGGATCTGAAGGTATTGGGTTGGTTGTTTTACGCGTCGAATGTGTTCCTGAATGTCTGCAGTAGAAGCCATTCAGACGGTTCGCCAGGCGATGATTCTGTTCAGGGTGGGTGGGGGGGGGGGGGGGCTCCTGTGGGCAGTCAGGTTTCTCAGACCAGTCCATACATCCGAAGCATCACCAGTAGAAAGGTTGTTCTTAAGCTTCTCACTGTAGCTTCTCTTGGCTGCTTTGATCTCTTTTGTTAGTTTGTTCCTGGCCTGCCTGTACCACGCCCAATCTCCACTGCTGTGAGCTTCTTCCTTGTATTTGCGCAGATTCCTGAGGTGTGGAGTAAACCATGGCTTGTTATTCCCAAAGGTGCAGAAGGTCTTGGTCTGCACACACATGTCCTCACAGAACCTGATGTATGATGTCACCACATCAGTTAGTTGGTTTAGGTCAGTGGCTGAGGTTTCAAAAACAGTCTAGTCTGTGCATTCAAAGCAGGCCTGTAGCATCTGCTTTGATTCCTCAGTCCACTTCTTAACAGTGTGAACCTTGGGTTTGGAAGCTCTTAGTCTCTGTCAGTAGGTTGGGATGAGGTGGATAACAGAATTATCCGAAAAACCCAGAGCAGCCCTGGTAATAGCATGATATGAGTCCTTTGTATAACAGTGGTCCAGTGTGTTTTTGTCTCTGGTGGGACACTTAATATGCTGTCTGTATTTGGGGAGTTCATTGGAGAGGTTTGCACTGTTAAAATCTCCCAGTATTATGATGAAAGAGTCTGTGTGTTTTTTCTCCACGTCTGTAATCAGCTCAGCGAGATGCTTTTCAGCGGCAGAAGTGCAGCAATGTGGTGGAAAATATGAGCCAATTATTATAAATGAGGAAAACTCTCTCAGTGAATAAAACGGTTTACAGTTTATATAAAATGTCTCCAGATCAGGACTACATGTTTTCCCCAGCACTTTTATGTCTCTGCACCAACCTTCATTTATATAAAAGCAGCTGAAAACCCAGCAACAGCAGTGCGCAGTCCGGGATGTTATCACTCAGCCATGTTTTGGTAAAGCAGAGAACCGCTGATCCACGGAGGTCCGATTTTTTACCGGTGAGGAGAAGCAGCTCCTCCATTTTGTTGCTTAGAGAGCGGACATTTGCCAGATGGATTGAAGGCAGTGGTGTGCGAAGTCCTCTTTTGTGGAGCTTTACCAGCGCACCAGCGTGCTTTCCCCTCCGACACTTTCGGCGCAGTATCCCATGGAGTGCTGCGGCTCCGCTTGCCAGAAGCTCAGTGAAGCTCGGATCAACGAAAGATGGTGAAAAAATCCCAAGAGAGGACTCTCTGATGTTGAGAAGTTCCTCTTTACATAATGACACCAAAGAATTGTGGCCCAAGACCACGATACTATGGCTCGAAAAACATAAAGACACGCAAAATACACAAACAAAGAGAGAGCGAAGCTCCGAGGCGGCCATTGTCGGCGCCATCTTTCATTCCATATATTCAGATTTTTTAATATATATACAGTACAGACCAAAGGTTTGGACACACCTTCTCATTCAGAGTTTTCTTTATTTTCATGATTATGAATATTGTAGCTTCACACTGAAGGCATCAAAACTTTGAATTAACACATGTGGAATTATATAATGAACAAAAAAGTGTGAAACAACTGAAAATATGTCTTATATTCTAGGTTCTTCAAAGTAACCACCTTTTGCTTTGATTACTGCTCCGCACATTCTTGGCATTCTGTTGATGAGCTTCAAGAGGTAGTCACCTGAAATGGTTTTCACTTCACAGGTGTGCCCTGTCAGGTTTAATAAGTGGGATTTCAAGCCTTATAAATGGGGTTGGGACTATCAGTTGCGTTGTGCAGGAGGTGGATACAGTACATAGCTGATAGTCCTACTGAATAGACTGTTATAATTTGTATTATGGCAAGAAAAAAGCAGCAAAGTAAAGAAAAATGAGTGGCCATCATTACTTTAAGAAATGAGGCCCTTAGTCTTTGTCAACCCTTCCAATAATAAAATACTTTATGTTGTTTTCAACATATATTATATCCATTTATTTATGTCTCTGGGCTTGGCCAGAGACATTTCAGAAGAGACACAGACATAAAAAACATCTATCCAAGAATACATACTAAGTAATAAAAACAATTGAGAAAAACAGTATTGACAGTGATAGTTGCCTATGCAGTGTAAAAAGAAGGCACATTGCCCATCTGTAAAATATTGTTGAAACGAAGGTTTCTGCATGAATCCTTTCAGTGTACTTTCCAGAATCAAGGCTGATTAATCTGCTGAATAAAACCAACCTTCTGGATGACTAATTCTCAACGGTGTCTCATTAGGTACCTTTGTTTATTAAAATAATATTCAAAGAAATATTATCAAGGAAGTGGTAAAATATTCAAGGAAATATTTTGGAAAAGAGCCAAATCTTTCTGGAGAAATGGGGCTTAATTGTGTTACTTTGTTATCAAGTCTAGCAAAATAATGTTTAGGAAAATATTATTTACTGGACTGAAAACTAACAACCTTTCTGGGTAAATATTCTTTAGCAGCAAGCAAGTGTTCTTGCCTGTTAGCAGTTAAAGCTAACAAAAGAAGCTGATGGCTTAGCACCAGAATCAACACACACCTTTAAAATACCGTTAATAAAAGGGTTAAAATGCATAAGCGTGGACAGCGCGTTATGGCCGATCTTCTGTGTTTAAAATCACCCTTTAAATAAAGTTTGTCTTAACTTTAAAAACACAAAACTGAGCACATGGTGAGCAGATTGCCTGCTAGCACCAAGATAGCTGAGTTCAACACAAACAAAACCAAACTTCATTAAATGAAAAACGTTCAGATCATTTAATCCTAAATCTTTCTATCACTCTGCCCAAACTTAAGCTCATGAACCGTGCTGAGGAGGAGTTGTCCGGGCGACGACGAACTTTGAAGAAAGCTCTGCGAACAAAGGGTCAGCTTCCAGCTAACCTCTGTAGCAGTGACTGGGGGGCCGCTCTGTCGGGCCGACCAAACTACACGTTACCACGGTGATGCGGTCTCTGTTGTCTTCCTTCCAGACCGGGAAAACCGCTCCACTCGGCTTCGTAGAGACAGTGTCTCTACAGGGAATTCTCTGGAACACAGTTTGCTTCTGCAGGCCTGAGAGAGAAAATCAGGCAATGCTTGTCCTTAATTATTCCCGTTCTTGAATGAATCTACCGGATACACATACAGTGATTCATTTGTACTTATCTCAGTGCATATGATCGATGATCTTCTGACACTCTCGGATCCAGTTGAAGAGTTATGTCTGTTTGTCAGCAAAGAGACATTAGCGCGCTGGGCCTCTTCTGTCCCGGTCCCGCAGAGGAGCTGTGGAAGAGAAAGATTCCTTGGAAAGGGGGTGCTTTCATACTGCCAGTGGCCTCATAGGAACTCTGTTACCCCCACCCCTCCTCGTCAGTTGCTGGAAGTTGGTTAAATGCAATTTATTTTGTATAAGTTCCAGAAAAGTTTGTACCGCATCTTTCATGTTTTATCCATTCCTGTGGGTCCCAACACTTCCATGCTTCAGCAAACCTTGAATACCGCCGCACAGTCCACCGCACATGTAGATGGCGCTGCAGCACCACCGCCATCTCAACAACTTCTTCATTTCTGTGACGTCACCTCACCTAACCCGGAAAAGTTTTCTGAAGAGGTTGGCAATTGTAGGGGATTTTGGCTTCAGTGTGCACTAGTTTTCAACCTTTGTACTTTTGAAGAGTTTGTTAAAGAATTTAAGCAGACCTTTTCCCCTGTTATAGACAAGACTAGTACTGGTCAACAGTTGAGGGCTTTAAAGCAGCGAAATAAACCCCTTAGTGAGTTTTCCATCGAATTTCGTACTTTGGCTGCTGCTTCTGGTTGGAATAATGACGCTTTGAAGTCAACCTTTTTCCACGCTTTAGACGATTCCTTAAAGGATGAGTTAGTCCTGATTGATGAACCCCCTACACTAGACAAAGCTATTTCTCTAGCTATTAAAGTTGACAATAGGATAAAGGAGAGAAGGAGATCCAGAGCAGAAAGGTTTAATTATAAACCACAGTTAGCAACTAGCTCTCCACCCACAGCTAAGACTTCGCCTCAATGCCTCTGAACCTCAACCCATGCTGGTGGGGCGTACTTGTTTAACTTTTGAAGAAAGACAGAGACGCAAACTAACCAACCAGTGTTTTTACTGCAGCTCACCTGATCACTTTGTACCAACTTGTCCTATTTGCCCCGGGTAGCCAAAAGGCAGGGTCCACCAACTATGAAAGAGGGGTTGGTGGACCACTCGCAGAATTCTAAAGCCCCCAGATTCAGCCTACCAGCTACTATCATATTTAATAAACATACGTTGACTCTGTCTGTCATGTTAGATTCAGGCAGCGAACAGAACTTAATAGATTCCAAGTTAGTCATCAGAGAAATGTATTGAGCTGGAACCACTTACTTTACCTCATTCCGTTCTAGCTTTAGACGGAAAGAAATTGCAACAGATAACCCAGCGTACTAAAACACTAGAACTTCTACTGTCAGGTAACCATAGGGAAGAGATATCTTTGTTCATGTTCCAGTGTCTCAGGGTTCCATAGTTCTTGGCTTCCCTTGGTTACAGAAACATAACCCTCATTTAGACTGGTCTGAGTGTCACATCAAGTCCTGGTCCACTAGTTGTCACTCATCTTGTCTCCAGTCAGCTTTCTCCCCGAGTTTCCCCAAGCAGGTTAACAGGGATGACGAGGTTATAAATTTGTCTCATGTGCCCACTGAGTACCATGATTTAAGAGGAGTCTTTAGTAAGGATAAGGCTTTGTCTTTACCCTGACCTTATGACTGCGCGATCAATCTTCTTCCTGGTGCCCCCCTGCCTTCTAGCGGGCTGTATAATATCTCACGTCCAGAACAGAAGTCCATGGAGAATTATATTAATGACTCTTTGTCTGCAGGTATTATTCAGCCTTCCTCCTGACCTCTGGGTGCTGGATTTTTTTTTTGTGGGTAAAAAGGACGGCTCGTTACGTCCGTGCATTCACTATAGGGGTTTAAACCAAATCACTGTTAAAAATAAATACCCACTTCCCCTCATTACCTCTGCTTTTGAACCAGTTCATGGTACAACTATTTTTTCTAAGTTAGACCTCAGAAATTCTTATCATCTTGTCAGGATCCGCCAGGGGGACTAGTGGAAGACCGCCTTCAAGACACCGTTGGGCCATTTCGAGTACCTGGTCATGCCTTTCAGACTGTGCAAAGCTCCTGCTGTTTTCCAGGCTTTAGTCAATGACGTTCTCAGAGATTTTTTGAACATTTTTGTTTTCGTGTATTTGGATGACATTCTGATTTATTCAGAGGACATTGAGGAACACGTTCGCCAGGTACTCCTGCGTCTCTTGAAGAACCGCCTGTTTGTGAAAGCCGAAAAGTGTGAATTTCACCAGCCATCTGTCACATTTTTGGGCTACATCCTTGAGGGTGGACAGGTATGTTCTGACCCAGAGAAAATAAAGGCTGTTCTGGAATGGCCTGTGCCAGACGAAAGCACTAAAAGCACTATAGCGTTTTCTCGGATTTGCAAATTTCTACAGACAATTCATCAAAGACTACAGTCTGACAGCTGCACCCCTTACTGCATTAACATCTTCCAAAGTCTCATTTTCCTGGTCACCTGAAGCTGAAACAGTTTTCCAAGCTTTAAAGGAGAAGTTCTCGCAAGCCCCCATCTTAGTTCACCCCGACTCTTCAAAACAGTTCATCATGGAAGTCAATGCTTCAGACACCGGTGTTGGGGCTGTTTTGTCTCAGAACTCTAAGGATGGGAGACTTCATCCTTGTGCCTTTTTATTCCCGCAGGTTAAGCAACACCGAGAGAAATTACAATGTGGGCGACAGAGAATTACTGGCCATGAAGCTGGCCCTTGAGGAATGGCACCAGTGGCTTGAGGGGGGCCAAGCAACCCGTTCAAGTCTAGACTGATCATAAGAACTTGGCCTTCCTCCAATCAGCAAAAAGACTAAATCCACATCAGTCTCTGTGGTCTTTATTCTTCTCTCGTTTTGACTTGTGTATTTCTTTCAGACCAGGACCCAAGAACACTAAGCCTGATTCCCTCTCCAGACAGTTTGCCACGGATGATTCGGTGAAGGAACCATCTCCCATTCTGCCGTCCAATTGGACAATAGGGGCACTCAGGTGGGAGATAGAGGACATTATTAACAAAGCTCAACAGCGGGAACCTGACCCTGGCACAGGACCACCAAACCGTATTTATGTCCCATCTCATGTACGCACGATGCTTATTAATTGGCTTCACAAAGGTACGTTTTTGGCTCATCCTGGTGTGAGTAGAACCATTTCTTTGGTTCAGAGAAGGTTTTGGTGGCCATCCGTACATAAGGATGATAGAGATTTTGTTCAGGCCTGTGCCCGAAATAAGTCCAGTAACCAGCCACCTGCAGGTCTTCTCCAACCCCTCAGCATCCCTAATCGACCATGGTCCCACATTGCTTTAGACTTCGTTACTGGACTGCCTCTCTCATCAGGTATGATTACCGTTCTCACAATCGTTGATCGTTTTTCTAAATCATGCCATCTCATTCCCCTCAGAAACTTCCGTCAGCTCTACAAACAGCAAAACTCCTCACTAAGCACATCTTTCGTCTTCATGGGATTCCCCAAGACATTCTGCCCAACCGAGGCCCACAGTTCATTTCTCAGGTTTGGAAACAGTTTTGTTTAGCTTTAGGAGCAAAAGTTTCACTGACTTCCGGTTATCATCCTCAGTCCAACGGTCAAACTGAGAGATTAAATCAACAACTGGAATCCACTTTACGTTGCCTCACATTCACAAACCGACCTGCACCCGAGTATCAGCCTGGACAAATAGTATGGTTATCGGCACAAGACGTGCCACTGAAGTCCATGTCTCGGAAGCTTTCGCCCCGTTTCATCAGACTGTACGAGATAGAGACTGTGATCAGCCCCTCTGCGGTTCACCTTCGTTAAAGCCTGTGATCAATGGTGATCAATAAACACCTTTCACTGATTCAGTTGTTTCCTCAGAGTGTTCTTCTGTATGTGGGTCAGATCTATTACGAAAATAATGACAGTTTTCAAATTTTCTCATATTACCAACACAACCTTCAATGTCTGTATTGTGGAGAAGTGTAAAGCCGAGTTAGGTTAAAAGGCTATAGGCTGAATTTTGAAGATCTCTGAGGATTATTTAATGCATCATCTGAAAATCGAGGGACAAATGAGGAATTGCGTATGCTACTGCCCCCAGTGGAGCTAGAGGAAGAGCAAACAGATCCTCTCTCCTGTGTTGCTTGAAACATACTGGGGTTGTTGAGCTGCATTATTATGGATGATCTAGTTGCTGATTTTTTTTCCTTTTGTTCCATTCTGCCCTGCTTTCCTACATTGTGCTGTTACTGTTACAACAGTAACAGCACACTGTTACTGTTTGTTTGTTAACCTTTCTCGTCGCTATTTACAGCAGCAGGTTTGTCATCACACCCTCTGCCCTCATGAGATTATTTCTCCTCTCTGTTTATTTGAGCTAGGCGCCTCTGAGTGTGTAATTGCACAAGCAGAAGTAAAGGGCAAATGAAAGATCGAAGTTGCCTCATACTTTTTTTATTTCTTTCTTATTAAATATATTATCAACATCACAGCACAGTGGATCCTTTACATGATGTGCAATACAGTTAACAGGCTGTGTACGCTTCTCTGGCGGATGATGTTATGTGCGCGCTTCGCCACGATCAGGTTTGTGTGTGCGCGTCAACAGCAGATGATCTCACTGACAGCAAGGGTGAGCTGGGATGATCTAGATGCAAGAAAAAAGTTTTGCAAGGGGTTTTATCAAAGGAGATATGTCATGGTTCTGTTTGTGATTGGCTCCAAATCAGACCTTAGGTAATTGTAAATAGAATCCTCTATTCTCATCTATTTTTATTATTTTTATTTTTGACAACACAATTGTGTTGACACATGTACAGGTGATAATTTCTCTCCATCATCTGTCATTCTATCTATGCCCAACATTTTAGCAATCTCGCAAAATGTTTAAGATTATCAGCTCAACTGTTAAAACATGGACACAGCTGGATATTCCAACAGGACAATGATCCAAAACACACATCAAAACTGGTTTTGGGATGACCGTGTCCAGGTCCGTGTCAGGAAATGAATACATTCACATTATCTCTAACCATGTCTGATAAGAACATTGGTTTAATATCCATTCAGAATTACACCAGAAGCTTGCTTATGGTTAGAAAAAGTGTGTGCTGAGGAGATTGGAACTAAGGAAGGGACTTTTATCCATATTTTAGCGGGTCAATATTAACCCTGTGTGTACAATTGTGACCCTTTGTAGTTTAAAGAATTTCCACAACAAACTCAAGCAAACAATTGTACTTTTTTTAAATCATGGAAGTTTATGTTGTAACACCATTCCACACAAAATAGAACAATTTAAACATAGAATTAAATGACTCACGTTATTATGAGATTTATGCCGATGATGAGGGGATGTAGTACCTTCTGTCTGACCAGTATTGCAAGCTTACTACATTTTGCATTATAATCATTTGATACAGTTTACAGATCCTATATCCACAAGCTTTTACACGTTCAAACTGCTGCACAGTGAGAAAAATCCAACTAGGGATATGTTAAAAATCCAAAAACCCAATGAGAGCGCTAAAATGCCTGAAGCGATTAAATATCTAAAATATACTCTTCACAACCTCCAGGGCCCCCCAAAATCTTCTGCTTGGTTTAGAAAGTGAGTTAGAGAATTCATTTTTTTTCTTGTAGGTTCTCACCAACTTGGATACTGGAACTGCATTCATGTTTAACTATTTTGTGATAAACAATTTTTTGATTTGCAGTTTTGTATTTAATGCTTAACTTATACAATTGTGAAAAAATGAGGACACCCCCCTGAAATATTCAATTCTTTTTTAAGAAATGTTTATATATCCAAGTCCAATGTAATTATCTTAATCTCTGAAAAAGAAAGGGATTTGATTGCACTTAAACAAGAAGAATTGTCATTATTTTACTTTATTTAATCTCATTAAACGAAAGATGAAAACAAATCTGTTTTTTCACTGTGGAAAAAGTTCTTCCTAACAACTAGTCTTACTCCTTTTAGCTGAATCACTTTCAAATCGACCCTTCTTGTAGTTATCTACCAGTTTCTGACTCCTCACTCTTAGCAATGAGATGTTTAAACGGGGTTTCTTGCATGTTCAGCCCATTTTAAGTTTCCCCACAGGATCTTAACAAGATCGACATCTGAGTTTTGGCTCAGTCCAGGACTTTCCCTTTCTTAGTTTTCCATCAGCCCATGGTGGATTTACTGCTAGGTTTTATGTCCCAGTCATGCTGCAGTGTCCATTTCTGTTTCAGCTTTAATATTTTATAAGGACAGTCTCAGGTTTTCCTAAAACATCTGATACACGGTAGAATTCAATTCACAAAAAGTAACAGGTGTTAATAATATGTTTTTGTTCATGATGAATAATGGCATTTTGTTTTTTCTTGACACCCAACAGTGAACTGGGCCCAAGAGTGTTTTCAGAGGGTCCTGTTACAAGACTGCAGATCACATAACCAACCGTAATCACAAATCTGTCTATGGTCTGCTGCAGTCACATATTTTACCTGGTTAGAATATCGGCATGTTATGGAGGATACACTTACTGGAATCGCCCATTTCATACAGTAAATGTTAATTATATGACAAACACCAAATTACCTGGCAAGAGTTTCCTTTAGTTTAAAGATCTATTGTGTACTTTACGCTGATACAAAAATGTATTACTGCTCATCATTAGTTGGCATAATACCTAAAGTCAACGCAATTTGATTGAAAACTACTAAAAGATAAATTATACCACCAAACATCTTATATGTGTGGATATTTCTGCATCAAAAAATCTAATCCACACCAACTTCTGACATGTTTTCTTTTCGCTACATCATAAAAACTTCAAAACTTTCTCATGAAATCTCACCCGAGAGTTAAGGCCTGAAAGTCTATAAATTTGACCATCTTAATTAACTTTATTTAATATGGACAATTTTTGAAATCTTGAAAATATATAACAAAGATTTATTACTAGCTTGCTAGAAGGTTAGTTGGGCAAATCGCACACACAGTAACAAACACGTAGATCAAATTTATATCCCAACCAGAGACATGATTATGAGGTAGCGAATCCAATATGGCAAACATCCAACACGAAGGGCTTTAAAATGTGGAGTGGTTTGTTTTGCAAAAACAACTGAGCAGATTTGCATGAAGCTTTGTACATTCAGGATTATGCTTGAACACTTTCAGTACGGTAAAGGATTGGAGATGAGCAAAAGTGATAAATTTGACCTTTGAAGTTTAAAAAGCATTAAAAATTATATATTTCTCACAAAGAGCTACTATTTTCAGGATATATGTTTTGAATGCACCTGAATATATCTGCAACTTCTATTCTATGTTATAGTCTCTCAACCCAGTTTGGTTCTCGAGTAGATGTATCTTAAAATATCTTTGATTTCTTGCAATCTTTCTCAGTCCTGGTCCATAGGACCCTTTGTCTTGCATGTTATAGGTGTTTCCCTGCTGCTACACATCTGCCTTAAATAAATGAGTCATTACCAGGCTTCTGAAGCACTTGATGGTTTGCTGAGACATTAATACAATCTTTGAATCAGGTGTACTGGAGCAAAGACACATCTAGAATCTGAAGGATAGTGGACCCTGAGAAGGTAGCTCAAAGGCCATTTACAAATTTGATGTAGGTTGAACACAAAAGCAGGATGCTTGTAGCTCCAAATTGTGTCTTAAAGCAACAGGCAAGCTCTAGGCTAGGATGCAACTTTTTTCCAGCTGTTAATTTTAACTACGTTCTATAATATTCAACATTAATATTAATGGTGTGTTGACTCTAAAAGGTGCACTCTACAATTTTGAAAGCTGTACAGGTCCTTCTCAAAATATTAGCATATTGTGATAAAGTTCATTATTTTCCATAATGTCATGATGAAAATTTAACATTCATATATTTTAGATCCATTGCACACTAACTGAAATATTTCAGGTCTTTTATTGTCTTAATACGGATGATTTTGGCATACAGCTCATGAAAACCCAAAATTCCTATCTCACAAAATTAGCATATCATTAAAAGGGTCTCTAAACGAGCTATGAACCTAATCATCTGAATCAACGAGTTAACTCTAAACACCTGCAAAAGATTCCTGAGGCCTTTAAAACTCCCATCCTGGTTCATCACTCAAAACCCCAATCATGGGTAAGACTGCCGACCTGACTGCTGTCCAGAAGGCCACTATTGACACCCTCAAGCAAGAGGGTAAGACACAGAAAGACATTTCTGAACGAATAGGCTGTTCCCAGAGTGCTGTATCCAGGCACCTCAGTGGGAAGTCTGTGGGAAGGAAAAAGTGTGGCAGAAAACGCTGCACAACGAGAAGAGGTGACCGGACCCTGAGGAAGATTGTGGAGAAGGGCCGATTCCAGACCTTGGGGGACCTGCGGAAGCAGTGGACTGAGTCTGGAGTAGAAACATCCAGAGCCATCATGCACAGGCATGTGCAGGAAATGGGCTACAGGTGCCGCATTCCCCAGGTCAAGCCACTTTTGAACCAGAAACAGCGGCAGAAGCGCCTGACCTGGGCTACAGAGAAGCAGCACTGGAGTGTTGCTCAGTGGTCCAAAGTACTTTTTTCGGATGAAAGCAAATTCTGCATGTCATTCGGAAATCAAGGTGCCACAGTCTGGAGGAAGACTGGGGAGAAGGAAATGCCAAAATGCCAGAAGTCCAGTGTCAAGTACCCACAGTCAGTGATGGTCTGGGGTGCTGTGTCAGCTGCTGGTGTTGGTCCACTGTGTTTTATCAAGGGCAGGGTCAATGCTGCAGCTATCAGGAGATTTTGGAGCACTTCATGCTTCCATCTGCTGAAAAGCTTTATGGAGATGAAGATTTCAATTTTCAGCACGACCTGGCACCTGCTCACAGTGCCAAAACCACTGGTAAATGGTTTACTGACCATGGTATCACTGTGCTCAATTGGCCTGCCAACTCTCCTGACCTGAACCCCATAGAGAATCTGTGGGATATTGTGAAGAGAACGTTGAGAGACTCAAGACCCAACACTCTGGATGAGCTAAAGGCCGCTATCGAAGCATCCTGGGCCTCCATAAGACCTCAGCAGTGCCACAGGCTGATTGCCTCCATGCCACACCGCATTGAAGCAGTCATTTCTGCAAAAGGATTCCCGACCAAGTATTGAGTGCATAACTGTACATGATTATTTGAAGGTTGACGTTTTTGTATTAAAAACACTTTTCTTTTATTGGTCGAATGAAATATGCCAATTTTGTGAGATAGGAATTTTGGGTTTTCATGAGCTGTATGCCACAATCATCCGTATTAAGACAATAAAAGACCTGAAATATTTCAGTTAGTGTGCAATGAATCTAAAATATATGAATGTTAAATTTTCATCATGACATTATGGAAAATAATGAACTTTATCACAATATGCTAATATTTTGAGAAGGACCTGTATATAGTTTTTTTTTTTTTTTTCTGTGGTTACTGACCAATTAAGATTAACTTGGGGAGAAACAACCTTTGTTAAGACAGCAGGGATGGAGATGTGCTAGGAGGAATGTGGGGCTAGAAGGAAGCGTTTGGACTCCTTTCATAAATGTTTACAGTTGTACTTTCTGTTTTATCAAAGTAGTCAGAGTTGGGCTAAGAAATGCAGCCTTGTTGGCAAAATACCGAAGAATGATATTTAAATTTATATAGGCTAAAAATAAATTAATTTGATGACTGACTTTATTTTACTGCAAGGCTGATAAATGTCCCTGAACCTGTACAACTCTGTGCGTCTTTATGCTTCTGAGTGAGATCTGCAATTAAGGCTAATTGGCGCCTTCAAAGTCAAAGGTGTCTATAAAAAGATTTCAAAATGCGTCTAGCTTGCAATCTCCACTGCCTGAAATATTATGTAGAAATGCAAGTTAAATAGAAATATGCCAGGCAAGACAAGATCTGGAGGCACATTAAAACACTCAGACCAAAGCAAAGCTTGTGTACGACTACAAAAAGCTTCAGGATTCACTGTGCTACAACAAAAATGAGTGTACAATCTTAGTGCGCAAACAGTATCTACCCAGAGGAGTTATCAAAAGAAAACACTTAATGTGAATCTTTTATTTGAATAAGAACCCCTATTGCTTACACACTGTTGTAGTTTTTGTCATGTAGTGAGGGGTAAAAGTAAGTATTGTATGGAATCACGAGACCTTTAGTAATCAAACCACGGCAGAGTAGACATGGAATGGATAGATATGAGGACTGAAGAGCACCAATAATCAATTTCTGGATTCAAAGGTCACACATTCAGGCAATCAATTATAAAGAAAGGGAACAAAATCCTAAACTAATATTAGAATTACTGTATTGCGCACAAACTTGAGTCAGTCCTCATTGCTTTGTTATGTTGCTTCCAAACATTCTTGAATAATATTTTTCCAAGCTTTAAGTTATTCTTTGGACTTTTGCTGATTATTAACTTATTTTAAGTCAAGTATATGACCATAGAGAAATGTTTTAATGTCAGTGAGCCAGTGTTGTATCCAAGCATAATAAAGCATTTCTAAAAGTACTAGTATTTATCTCAGTTTGATTTTATTACATATTAAAATGTTCAGCACACTCTTAGCCAAATGCACACAGAAGCAAGTTTCTATACTAGAGCAAATGAATGAAGGAAAATTTGAATGGATGCAAAATTTGCTTTTTTTAACGTGGAAAAACAAATTTTTAAAGTAAATGAAATGGGTAACTTAAATCTTGCTAAAGTAATCAAATATGTGTACAATTTAACAAACACGTAAAATGAAGGCCAAAACATATGATTCTGTAATATTATTGATAGAAGTCTTGCCTCTCATTCTGCTTTCAGATATTATTAAATGGGTGGTCTCTCCTCTTGCATTTTATCAGGCAAAAATGCTTAATCATAAAAAAATGATAAAAATGACATT
Source organism: Girardinichthys multiradiatus (assembly GCF_021462225.1). Taxonomy (NCBI): domain Eukaryota; kingdom Metazoa; phylum Chordata; class Actinopteri; order Cyprinodontiformes; family Goodeidae; genus Girardinichthys; species Girardinichthys multiradiatus. The sequence continues at coordinate 14,392,235 of NC_061797.1, forward strand.
AAATATTGATGTAGACACTCTGGCACATTGCTAGTCCTTAGATAAATTCGATCCTTAGACAGTTTCACATTAGGAAGCTGCCACGAAAACACAGTTTGTCACATATTTGTTGAATTTATATAAATATCAAAGATGACATTTCTTTGCACAAAAAACTGAGTTTTACTGTCACCAAGGTAAAACCAAAAGAGCTATAAGCTTAAAAAACATTTGCATAGAAATAAATGAAGAATGATGCATCTCCCAGATTCTGTGACAGGTCTTTGCTTTAATTTATTGTTTATCTGTTCCAGACGATTTTTTTATGCGTTGACACTTTTTATTTTGTCCTTCACTTCTCCACTTGTATTATTACTCCACTTGTAGTATTTATGAAGCCCACATCAAAATATGCTGGTGAGGTATAAGGAATGGAAAAAAAAAAAGAGAAAAAGCTGCCATAACAACTAAAATCAAAAAGAAAACAATGCTGAAAGACCTTGAGGAACCCCAGAGAAACATTGTTCAAGGCCACTTGATAAAAAAGTAAGTCTCCTTGGAAGTTTTAACTAAAAGATTGTACTTCAAAAGTTTTGTACAGAACTGTACATGTTAATTCGTCACTCTTTTCTATGTTTTACATACACTGGTATGTAAAACAAGGTTAATAAGGGCTAAATTATGATGACTAGACCGCTGGATCAGAGGATCTCCAAAACTGGCAATCCTTTGATTTTTTGGGGGCATTCCCCATGTGCAGTGGGCAGTGTCTACCAACAGACTACAGCTTGACAGGATGACATCTTTCTGGGTGAACCGAGAGGCAACTAGCTGCGATGAGAGCCGAGGCAGGAGTCTGTTTATTTATTTTAATAAGGACTGGTGTGGTAATGCCATGCTAGCCTCTAAACACTGCTCTCAGTTGGAGGAATTCCTCATTGTGTTATGATTTGGGGTTGTTTGGTTGCAGGTTGCAGGTTTTTCTTATTATGTTTCTCATGTTTGAGGTTTTGAATCATGCTTCTGTTTATTATTTTAATGGTCATGCTTTAGTTTTTGTCTTGTAGTTCATGTTTTGTCAAGTTACGTTTTTGGATTTGGTTATGCATTAGTTTCATGTTTTTCTAGTTATGTATTCAAGAGTCTCTTTTCTGCTCTAGCCACATTTTGTTCTCTCCTGTCTGTTTTCATCATCTTTATTCGGTTCACCTGCTCCTAGCATTTAGTCTCCTCGTTTCACCTGGTTCTTGTTCCATATATACACTTCTGTTCTGTTCATTCCTCGCGGAAACATTTCAGATCATGTCATCTTGTTTTCTGCCAGTTCTTGTTGTTCATGCCAAGCCTGTTCATGTCTGTTTTCGCCTTCACGTCTGTAGTTAGTTTGTTTCATTAAATCATATTACTCGCCACCAACGCTTCCTGTCCATCTGCATTCTGGGGTCCTCTGCCATACCAAGCCTGACAGAATGTTTCTGCCAACGATGGACCTCGCAGACGAACGTCAGGCAAGCTCCATAGACTTCTTTACGTTCCTGTCTCTGGAGGCGGAGAAGACTCTGAGCCATTCTGCAGGGCTGTCTGTGCCGCAGTCGGGTTATGATGGACCCAGGTTGGCGATTCCATGTCCGGGGATAGGTCCCCTTAGTCGCCATTCATCTTCTCCTTCCCTTGATCCAGCAGAGCTGACGTCTTCCTCCGCCGCAAGAAACGGCGGAATGCAGCGACTTCCTGATGTTCGACCGGCGAGGAGGTGGGTCCCATGCCCGCTGACGTGAGGGCTGCAGCGAGTAATCCCGCGTCTTCGTCTGCCACAGCACTGTGTCCCAGGCTCGCTGCAGCTCCGCCCATGCCGTCTTCGCTCGCTCCAGTCTGGTGTTCTGTGACTTCACCAGACGAGCTGGAGGAGTGTTAAGGTTTTTTGCTCGCCAAATTAAGAGCTTCAGGAGGACCAGTGTCCTGTATTCCTCTCCAAAGTTTATGGAGAGAATCAGGCAGATGGAGGAGGATTACCGGACAGCAATAATGCAGTTTTACATCCGCCCACCTCCATCCTCTCCAGGTCTCCAGAGCTCTGCTGCTGCCAAGCAGCCCACGCCAGGTCTTCAGACCGCTGCTGCAGAGCAGGCCACGCCAAGGCTCCAAAGCGCCGCTGCAGCTCAGCCATCGCCAAGGCTCCAAAGCGCCGCTGCAGCTCAGCCATCGCCAAGGCTCCAAAGCGCCGCTGCAGCTCAGCCATCGCCAAGGCTCCAGGGCACAGCTTCAGCTCAGCTGTCAGCAGAACAAAAGCGGCAGCTCAGCCCACTTCATGTCTCCAGAGCGCCGCCATTGTGCCGCCCAAGTCTGCCTCAACCTCCTCCACATGCCGCAGAGGACGTCGGAAGAGGGACGCCTCGGCTCAAGTCATCGGGGGTACCAGCGATGCCTCAGCTCCTGCCCACGCCACGGAGGGTCTCTGCGACGCCTCAGGTTCTGGTGTATCTGTTATGATTCGGGGTTGTTTGGTTTTTGGTTGCAGGTTTTTCTTCTTATGTTTCTTACGTTTGGGGTTTTGAATCCTGCTTCTGTTTATTATTTTCCTGGTCGTGCTTTAGTTTTTGTCTTCTAATTCATGTTTTGTCAACTTAGGTTTTGGGATCTTGTTATGCTTTAGTTTCATGTTTTTCTAGTTATATATTCAAGAGTCTCTTTTCTGCTCTAGCCACATTTTGTTCTCTCCTGTCTGTTTTCATCATCTTTATTCGGTTCACCTGCTCCTAGCATTTAGTCTCCTCGTTTCACCTGGTTCTTGTTCCATATATACACTTTTGTTCTGTTCATTCCTTGCGGAAACATTTCAGGTCATGTCACCTTGTCTTCTGCCAGTTCTTGTTGTTCATGCCAAGCCTCTTCATGCCTGTTTTTGCCTTCAACGTCTGTAGTTAGTTTGTTTCATTAAATCATATTACTCACCACCGATGCTTCTTGTCCGTCTGCATTCTGGGGTCCTCTGCCATACCAAGCCTGACACATTGTGAAATGCCGGCATTTCTATATGCCGAGGGGATTCACCAAAGTATTTGTGGCCACTGTTTATATCGCTCCCAGTGGAAATTCTAAAGTTAATACCAACGAGGCTCTCGGAGGGTTGCACAGCATAATTAGTGAGCTTGACACCCTGACAGCTTTGTAGTGGTTGCGTGGGATTTTAACCATATCAATTTAAGTTTAAACAGTTTGACTTTGAAACCAGAGAGAATATGCTGGACTTGGTTGTATAGAAACGTTTCTGATGGACAGAAAGCAACTCCCTGCCCCCACCTCCACAGCTCAGATCATTTGTCAGTTATGTTAGTGCACATATACAAACCATTACTAAAGCACAGCAGGCCAGTGAAAAAATCAAACCAGGATCTGGTCGGTGAGTGCATCCTTGGCACCTTGGCACTGTTTCACAAACATTGACTGGGGGTTGGTCTTCAAGACTGCAGCCTTCCAGGAAAATCAAATAGACAATGAGGAGTATGCTGAGGCGGTAACCAGCTACATTGCAAAGTGTACAGAGGATGTCACTGTAGTCAAGAATTTCACTGCACGTGGCAATCAAAAACCCTGGATGACTTCTGAGGTGCTCTTGCTGCTGATGGCCCGAGATGGAGATTTTAAGAAGCGGAAAATCAGCTAGGTCTCCACTCTCAAAAGGGATTAAGACTGTGAAACGTTCCTACGCAGTGAGAATTTAAGGACACACAGGAAACACCAGACGAATGTGGCAGGGAATACAAGCACTGACAAACTACAAGTGCCGGCAGAGGGTTGACAACGATGATGCTTCTCTTCCAGACAGCTTCAAAAACTTTTTTGCACACTTTGAAGCATTAAACCCAACAATCAGTAACAGGGTTAGTCCTTTTCTGCCATTAGATGGGCCAGCTCTTACCATCAACATAACACGCACACGGAGGACCCTAACCAAGGTCTACTCACGTAAAGCAGCAGGTCCAGGCAACATCCCAGGATGTGTGCTCAGAGACTGTGCTAACGAGTTGGCAGATGTTTTGATTGACATTTTCATTATATCCCTCAGTCAAGCCATTGTCCCCAGATGCTTCAAAGCATCCACCATAGTGCCAATGGCAAAGAAAGCAGTCGTATCCTGTCAAATGACTAACGTCCTGTGGCACTGACACCAATTGTGAAAAAGTGTTTTGAACGGCTCGTCAAATCACATATTACAACCAGCCTTCCAGCATCACTTGATCCCCTTCAGTTTGCTTATTGTCCCAACTGCTCCGATAAGGATGCAATATCCACCACCTTGCACTCAGTCATCTCCCACTTGGACAATAAAGACACCTACTGCAGAATCCTGTACATTGATTTCACCTCTGCGTTCCACACAATCACCCAACAAAGACGAGAAGAGAAATTGCTCCTACTCAGCCTAAACATTGTCACATCTTGGGATCTTGGACTTCTTGACTGAGAGACCCCAGTCGATTGGAAAAAACATTTACAACACTATCACGCTGAGTAGTGTATCTCCACAAGGCTGTGTGCTCAGTCCATTGTTGTTCACACTGCCAACCTATGACTGTGCAGCCAGACACAGGGGAATCAGACCAATAAATTCACGGATGACACCACAGTGGTGGGACACGTCCATGGGAACGAGGAATCAATGTATAGGGAAAAAGAAAAATCCTAGAGTGCTGGTGCTGCAAAAACTATTCGTGGCTCAATGTGGACAAAACGAAGGAGATGATTATTGACTTCCGGAGGTAACAGCTTGAATACACTCCCCTCAGTATATGTGGACGCACAGGGGAGAGAGCAGAGAATATTAAGTTCCTCGGTGTACAGATCTTGCAGGACCTAAGCTGGTATAAGAACACCTCAGGAATTGTTAAACAGTCCCAGCAAAGATTGTATTTCCTGAGGGGGCTGAAACAAGCCTCTCTCCACACCATCATCCTCAGGACCTTCTGCAGAGGTGTGGTCATGAGCGTTCTGACAAACTGCCTCTTAACATGGTGCTCCAGCTGCAGTATATCAGACAAAAAAGCCCTGCAGAGGATAGTCAGAGGAGCTGAGAGGGTCCTAGGAGTGTACCTTCCCTCTGTCCAAGAACTTTTCCAGAGCTGCTGCAGGAGCAGAGCATTGAACATTCGTTGAACTGCTGCCATCAGGCAAACATTTCTGGAGCATAAAAGGCAGAACCACCAGACTCAGCAACAGCTTCCTCCCACAAGCTCTTAGAATGTTAAACTGTTGATCGGCCAATGCGCCCAACTGCACCTTATAGTCTAAATCCAATCCAATCCATTTTATTCATAAAGCGCATTTAAAGAGAAATTATTTAAACCAAAGTGCTGTACAGTCCTGCAGTACAAAGGCCACTGAAAATAAGTGTGTTTTTAACAGAGTCTTAAAAATAGTAAGAGATGAGCCCTGTCTCATTTTTAATGGCATGTTTTAATTGTTAGTCTGTATTTCAATTATTTATTATTTTACAGTCATTTTATCTGGCCCTCTACGCTGCTGTCCGCTGCTATGGGGATGTTAAACAATAATAACACTTGAAAGCGATGTGTGTGTGTGTTGGGGGCGGGGGGTTATACAGGAGTGTATTTTATTATTTTTGGCTGTTAGTTCTCTGAGAAACGTGTTTTAATTTTGTCTGCCCTACTATTGTACTATTCCTCCTCTTCATCCCATCACCCTCATCCATCTTCATCCCATCATCTTCATCCCTCTTCCTCCTCTTCATCCCATCACCCTTATCCCTACTTTCTCATTGTTAATCCTCTCCTCTTTATTGCAGGATCCATCTGGGGGGTCTTAAGTGGGCTAAGGGAAAATGGCATTTACTGAAGAGTGCACCCCCACACAGAGTCTCCTTCTACCAAGACTTCAAGCAAGTCTCCCCAGATGACCCATCCTCAGTCCCAATTCATCCATCCACTCAAGCCTTTCCTTCAATAAACTTTTTTCCCCATACCTTTTATAGCGAGGTCCCTGCTAGTGAAATGAGAATAAAGTTTAATTTGATTTAATTTCATTTGAGGAAGTTACTGTGCTAAACTTACAACAGGGTCATGGGCTGCTCCAGCTCTTTGATACATCGATCCAGCAGATGAGCTACTGTAGCAGAAACCTGAAGAAGTAAGGCTGCTTCTGGTAGAAAGGTGGGGAAATACTGTAGAAGACCTCCCAGCATACTGAGATGACACAACTGCAAACAGCTGAACAAATTTCAATATATGATTACACCCTGTTTGTGTCACCATGCCAGTACCTGTTTTATCTTAAAAGATTACTGTTTTACTCAAAGCTCTGTGTCATAATGTTTATTCACTGTAACTTTTTTAACCTTCTCAATACAGCCACATAATCAAAATAAATCCAGGAGACTTACATATAGCTTTGGTCATACAATGGTTAACTACCTTAACCTGTTTTCTCAAGGCCAGCCATCAGAGAAAAGGAAATAAAAAAGGGAATACAAGAATAAAAAAATAAATTTCATATTGAAGGTTCCTTCCTTTGGAAGACAAATAAGACACACCAAGAACCAAAGTGTCAGGTAGGGTAAGCCAGAGCAGCAGAATCATTGTCCAGAAATACTTCTGCAATTTAAGGTATGCATGAGATTGTAAGAGTAAAAATATAAATGAAGTTACTCAGATATGTTAACTTACAAAAAAAGAACCATATGGCTGAAAACTTGCTCTGTAAAGTATAGGGATCTTGAACTTTTTTTCTCCTTTCACAGTTAAATGATTTAGAAGTGTATTAAGCTGCTGACGTATTTGCAGTAAGACCTGTTAAATGTAACTCCATATGTATAGCCAGATAAAAACAAAAACAAAACATCAACATTCCAGCTTTCTTTAAGTAAAGGCAGAAACTGCTACATCATGATAGTGCTGAATAAAAACAAATGCACCTGCTTCACTAACCAGTTTAACAGTAAACATTACAACAGTGGTTGAAAACACTGCCAGTTACTTTTTTGCTCACTCACTACTAATGTTGTCAGCTTCCAATGGTGCTGATTTTAACCTGGCTAAACACATATTAGTGCAGTTGAGTTTGAATGATTAAGTAAATGATTTTGCTTTGTAGCACTATTACTTTTAATTACCATCACCATTACCATCACAATGTCTTTATGAGTACAAAGCTTGATATTTCTTTTGTTTGGTGTTCTATGTTGTGTCTTTACTATCACCTTTACATGGAGTGAAACTGTTGCATATTGTTGTGTTCTAACTTATGTTGTTTTGCAGTTTTGTCTGCATTAACCAGAGCACTGTTAAAATATGTTTTAGTTATAAAAAGTATTAATTTTCTGGGTAAATTAAAAATGGGATGACATTGAAAGATTTTATTCTACAACGATATTTTTTCTAGAGTACAAATCTCACGAAGAAGAATTGAGTAACCAGGGATGCAAATGAAAGCATGTTATCTTTTCCTTTTTAAATGAATTCTATTATTTGAAGAATAATTATTATTCCTTTAAGTAACCCTTGGATTACAGTATTTTAGGTAATTCCAACACTTCTGCTGTTTTTGGTGTCTTAAGATTCACCACAATGTGGTTTAAACCCTAATTGTTGATGCTAAAAGTGATTACTGAAAGAAAAAAAATTACTTCTGACTGATTGCTTTGTCAAATCCTTCAGCAGTATAATGTGCACTGCCACAAATTAAAATTCAGTAAATATTAAAGAACAACAATACACTTCAAAGTGTTGACTCCAAATTCTCCATCTTGATGCAAGATACCAGAACATACGTAGAGGAGTCTATGCCTTGGCAAATCAGGCCTGATTTTCCAAGGTATAGATAAGAATATGCAGTCACTGCCTACTTTAATACCCAAATGTTTCTAGTACAAGGGTGATCCCCATCTCATGTAATTTTTAGTGACAGATTCAACAAGGTTTATTCATGATTGTATCATGCAATTGCTGTCCATCTTGAACCGGTCGGTTCTGACCTCTGACATCATTCAGGCATTTTTGTCCACACAACCTCAGCTTACTGGATATTTTTGCTTTTCAGACCATTCTCTGGAGCCCTAACAGATGGTTGAGAGTAAATATTCCAGTAGATTAGCCCGTTTGATACCAAAGACCTTGCCACATTAGAAGTCACTAAAATCCACTTTATTTCCCATTCTATTGGTTGGTTCAGCAAGTCGTTTTTACCACTTCTCGATGCCTAAACACATCGAGTTGCTGTCATTTGTTTGCCTAAAGCACTTTTTGTGGTAACAAGCAACTGAAGAAGTATACCTAATAAACTGGCAGGTGAGTGTATCCCTCATTGCTATAGATAAATAAGGCAACATTGGTTGCCTTGACACTGATGTTAACTGTTAAACAATCATACACATCGCTGTGCAGTAAATAGTCAAACAATGTAAGGAATTTTGTGGAACAGCCAAACTAATGCAAGAATCCTTCTGCTTACTCCTACATAGAGTGAAAGCTGGATTGAGAGGGCAATTCACACCTGCAGTGTAGTTTCGAAAGTTGCTCAGAACACATCAGGTACCCAAGAATTCATTATTCATTCAATTCATTATCGGCTTTATTAAATTTTAAGTGGGCAAAGGTTTTACATTATTGGTCATTGTAACATTATTGGTTGCTCCACTATGATTAAATGAGAAGTTACATTTCCTTTTCAGTCATGTTAATGATAAAATGTTGATGACTACATGCGTTTGGACTGTGGAAAAGCAGAACAGATTAAAAATGTTCTCAGCCATAGAGAAATCACATCTCCATGTCTGGTAAAACAACAAACTCTTTCAGTGGGATCTAGACCCTTCAAGTATGTTCACTCTTTTACTTGATTGTGATTTGTTTTAACATTTCAGTGGCTTATGCATTTTAGTCTTCGAGCTTTCAAATATTAGGTAATCAATAAGGAAGTGGTATTTTATCTTAAATTTTGTCACATTTCAGCATCTAAAGACATGTAAAGTAAGAATTTTTTAACAAACAGAATAGGACTTACAACCGAACGTACATGTCAACTCCTAAAGAAAAGTGGGGAGATAGAGATTTAGTCTTTGGTCACATCCCTTTTTTCTGACCATCAGATACAGAGGTGGATACCACTGAACAGATGTGTCTATTCATTATTTGTATCCAGGGTTGATCCTGTGTGAAGTCCTGAGACACACTGCAGGAAAGCATGGCCAGTTTGGCAGAAATAGCAAGTAATCCCAACACCCACACGTCCTCACACTTGACCTAATCTTTTATTGAACAACCTGAAATACACAAATGAGTTTGTGCATCTTTATTTGTAACATTCAAAGAGACTAATCATTATCTTTTAATTACTAGTGCCCAGTAGTGGGGCCCATTAAAGCAAAGTAATTAATCTAACACCTTGGCAAGGGAAGGAGATCCGCAATACTAACAGCAAGTCCACTAAGGTAGTTTTCAGTTTTGATATTTGCATGTTAGAAGACACTGAAAAACAAATGAATGCTGCATGCAAGGTCTAAAGTGAGGCAATAATAAGAACTGCAGTACTTATGTTAAACATTCAATAGTTTATTAGGTAGATATCTTTTCACACTTCCTTTTATTTACTTGTTCCATTGCTGAGCACAGTATGCCTGGCAACATGTCCAGAGATGAAAGAGTAAAATAAATCAATAAATCAAGTGCAAACATATTGCACTTGATTACTACACCATGGTCTCCTTACAATATCAGTCCTATTTAAACCCCTTGTTAACATTTCAGTGTGTGTGCTCTAGCTATGTTGATGATTGATTAACATGTCAAATTAAATCACTGTCAAACTAACACTAGCTATGCTGACATTCCAAACAGTCCAATTACAGCCATTAATTGAGTGAACCCAATCAGTCCTCAAGGACAGAGGGAGGCTACTGTAGACCACAAATAGCTCATTTCATTGCCCTTGATCAATTAGCAAACAGCAGTCCAGTCAATTTTGAACAGAACCACAAGAAACTTACAGCAAAAGGTGCATCTTGAGAAATTAGAGTATCATTAGAAAGTTAATTTATTTCAGTAATTCAGCTCAAAAAGTGAAGCACATGTAGACTATTATTTGTATTCATTACACACAGTGTTATACTTCAAGTATGTGTTTCTGTTACCTATGATTATCACTTACAGCTAATGAAAAACCAAAATTCAGTTTCTAAGAAAACAAGAATATAATATAAACAAGTCAAAGTAAAAATATGTTTAATATACAAATGTTATGTTCTTTATCATAAATGCATAAAATACTGGCTGTTTTGACAAGTATATAAAAGCATATAAGTGTTTACTTAAATTGATGGAAAAGGTCCACTAGAAAAGGGTGGGCAGGCAACAGGGGTAACTCTAGCCTTAAGAAGATTGTTAAGCAAAGACCATTTAGATGTATCCTGGACATGTGCTGCAACTGTCATGTTATTTGAGTCAAGCCAATCCTGAACCAAAGACGATCTGAGCAACGTCTTACCTGGGCTAAAGAAAACAGCATTGGAGTGTTGCTCAGTGGTCCAAAGCTCTCCTTTCATATAAAAGTAAATTTGGCATTTCATTTGAAAAATCAAGTTCCCAGATTCTGGAGGAAGAATGGAGAAGCACACAGTTCATGTTGCTTGAGTTCCAATCTGAGATTTCAAAAGTCAGTGATATTATGAGGAGCCATGTCATTTGCTGTTGTTGGCCAAACATGTTTTAGTCCAAGGTTAAAGCAGCTATCAGGATAAATGTCTTACGTCTCTCTGTTTCCAGCTGGACGTCACACTTGCTCACAATGCAAAAAGTACCAACACCTACTTTAATGACTATGGTCTCACTGTACTTAACTGGCCAGCAAACCAGCCTGATGATAAACCAAACAAAATAAAAGGTATACAATTATTTAGTGTAATGTTTTTAGAATTTCCTGAATCTGCTGTGGGTCTTAAAAAGAGTTATGATATTGTTGTTACATTATTATTTTTACTGGAGGTGGATACTGCGATATTGATCAAACATTTGATATTGCACACATTCATTGTCTTGATCAGTAATGGAAAAGGCATATTTTTCCATAATTTCTTTGTACTACATAGACATGTGGTCCGAATTGTAAGACATCATTATGGCACGCTGACATTGAATCAGTCTGTACTGCTGGGTCACAGTTGATTGTCAGGCAAGACATTCATTCACCTTAATCAGCCAAGCTATCTCTATAAATCCAGAAAATACTGGAAAGCATAAATTGCTCTTTAGCATAAAAATGTAGTCCTACATACTTCAGGAAAGAGTCCAACTAATTGCACTGTTTTGCAAACTCTTCATTTCTGCCTTAGTAATAGAGAACCTATCACCACAACAAAGAAAAACTGAAGAAAAACTCAGGAGGAAAGTGGCTTAGAGATTTGACAGCCCTGTGGTCATCTGTCTGGGTCATTCTCCACGAGTGTCCTCGCATCGTCCCCACGCCACATACAGGAAATGATTCATCTGCATCCTGGAGAAAAAGAAGCTGAGCGCTATTTCAAAATTACCTGTGAGTTATCTCCTCAATAACTTCTAATCAGACAGCTGCCGTTTCCTCCACTGTAAACAAAAGTAATTACAGTAGATGTGATGGATGGAAAGAATAAGAGAGCGTCTGCACGCTTAGGACCAGTATGGGACTCTACAGAGCAGAACACTTTAATTAGGCACGGCTTTCCCAGCACAACTGAATGAGTCTGACAAAGCACACGTTCCAGTTGCTAAAATAAGCCTCTGCCGATGTGGTGTCTTTTGTTTTCCCAAGACTTCACTTCAACCCCTTTAAAGGAGTTGTTTTTGGAAGGGAATAAACTACATCATGATATCATTTCATCGTTATTACACCTAATGAGATATTAAATCAAATTTCGAAGGAAAATCAAATATGCCACCACAGTGTTGAGCAAACACAGTAGCAGCTTTTGGTCAACCAGGAGTGTGTCATCATGTATTTGCTCCTCAGTGTAATTCATGATTGAGTTTTATTGTAACACTCGTCCAAAGGGGACATAATGCAGAATAACTTGGGGCTAAACATAATTTAGATCTTGTGTATATTTAATATCCTATACATGAACACACATGGGAGAAATATATGTATTTATTGAGAGCAGTTGTTAAATATTTACCTTAATTACTGTTAAAAGTAGCTGACAAGAAACAATAAACACAGCACAGCTCATTTAGTGGTAGTAGAACCATCTTTGAGTAATATTGAACTACATCTTGTTACTTAACCCAGTGGAATTACATTAAAATCCCTGCACTTTCCTGGAACCGAGGATACGTTTTCCTAAACTTACCAGCTGCATTCCAAAACCTACTTGATGTTTCTTCCCTGGGAACTTTCAGGGACTAGATTGTATAATGGGTTGACTTGTGTTAATCTCCACAAACTTGGTATAAACTTTGCAGTGCTCTCTATGAATATACCAGGTATTTTCATGCAACTATTTTCCAGAATTAACCAGGTACTTTCCAAAGATCAACAGATATTATTGGATCTTCTTGCATGTTTTCCAGGAAGTTACTGGTTACTTTACTGGAAAGTACCATAGTAAGTTCCACAAATGTATCTAGATAGTTCTGGGAAAGTATCAGGGAAGCTCCTAAAAAATTCAAAAAAGTACCAGTTAATTTATGTGAAGTAACTTTTAAGTTTTGGATATATAACTTATAGGTTCTGAAAAAGGCTGCAATATGTATGAAAGTACCAGTTATTCTTATAAAGGTATAGTCTAGGTTCCAGGAAACTGACCTTTAAATAGCTGGAAAGAAATGTTTAAATTCTGGGAATGTAACTTCTAAGTTCTGTACAAATGTGTTGCGTATTATGAGCAAGACTAGTACTGAGGCAAAATGAACACAAAGTGGTAATTGTGGACTTTTTGCATGTTTCATCTAGAAAATAGTTGGTTCTTTTTCAATCAGAAATATTCCTCTGTGGTGAAACTCTCAAAAGTTTATTTTGCCATTGTGAAAAAAATTTGCTTTGTTCTTAGCTTTTTTTCTTAACAGCTTTTTTTCTTGCTAAACTCCATCTTTCAGACATAGGATCCGACACTTTCCTCCAGCATTCTCAGACAGAATCCAATACAGCTTATTGTTGACTCCGTAGTTTCAACTTGCCAAGTTTTAAGGTTGTGAAATAGCCCCAATCAGGTTTTCATCACACCACTGTCCTGGTTCTGCACCAAATACTTTTACTACTACCGTGAATGAACAGCTCACTCCTCCTCTCCCTCACAACATGATTTCATTAGACCCCACCCTTTCCTTGGAGGTCTCTGACAAACTGCGTTTTTTTTCCAATGCTAAACTTGAAGAGCAAAATCTTGCTGATGAAATCCTTCACTCAAGGTAAAACACAAACAGCTACTGATGCAGTAATAACATTTTGATGTTCTTGCTTTTGCATCAAAGTCTCTGCTCTTAGGGTGAATGCGGGGGTGGGTGGCATGAATACTTGTATGTCTACAGCAGTGTTTGATGATATCTTAATTACTTTTTTTAAAGATTTTTGCTTGGCTTAATTAATTGTGTATTGTTGATTGGTGTGGAGGTGCATTCAGATCTTCACAGATTTGACTGAAATGTTTAATTATAAAACTGATGTAATTTGCTTGAGAGTACAGATTAAAAAATGCATTGTTTTATCCCAGTAAATTATACAGTTGACAATGAGTCACCACATACTTACATTGTATATGGTTGTACTTACAGTAAAATGGATAGAAGACAGCTGATTTACTTCAGCATCACAGTGAGACACTGCATACAATCAGATATGTCCCCCAACCTACGCTTATAGGGTTTTGTGGTGGCAGAATACCTCCTGCTGCTTTCACTGCTGAAAGACAACAGTCATTTGCATCATGGATTTCTTAGCTGTGGTGAAACATATTTTACTTTTGGGGAAGAGAGCCACAGTTTTAGTCATCAAATTATGACTGCACACTGACAGATCTCTTTTTAATGACAATAAAAGACTTCTTCTTTGTTGTTGGTCCTTTGACTCGATTGACTTTGATTGTTTGCTGTATTATCAAAGATCCCCGAGTCTGTTAGTTGCACACGTTATCCCAAATCAAGGACCTATGCTCTGTGTTCACGAAGTGCAGCTCCCATACTTGTTGTATCAATCACAACTACAAATCTTTGATGTTTCAAATCAAAAATAAACCACAACCAGCTGACCTTTACAGCAACCACAGAGAGCCAGGGGCATCACTGCAGGTATGGTGCAATTTCACTGATCAGCACGTGGAATAGCAAGATTAAATTGCGTGATGGAGTCAAGGCTATGTTGCTGTGACTCATTTATTTGGCAAGTCATGGAATTTTGATGACATACCTTTATGTTTAGCAGGTAGATTTTATTTGTTGAGTTTTTTTATACCTAGAATGCTCAAATCCTCTAGAAATAAACAGATCTACTCCAGTGTTTTCTAGAAGTGAACTATATTCAATAAAGCTATTAATTAGAAGTTGCTATGATTGTCAAGGTCAGATACAGTAAAAGTGAACCGGAAGAAAGGGAATTGCTGTTGTCTCAACACACAGTCAAGCGAGCTAAACAGTCTCTTAAAGTCTGTTAAATTAGTTTGTCTTATTGTTCTACTTGTTCCTGTATGATAAAATATTCAGAGTTGTTTTTTTAAATGTATAACCTTATGTTATATATATTCTTGTTAAAGCCACATTGTCTTTAGTTTCACTGGATTTGATGAACTGTCGACCTGGAGATAGGCACCAGCTTCCCCGCGACCCACTATGGAAGAAGTGGTGAAAAATGACTGACTGACTGATTACATATTCTGCAACACACACGTATATGCTAAATGATGATGCATTGGTGTTGTAACAAAAACATTAACCTTTTTGAGGCAGAGTAAAAAGGCAGCATAATCAAAAATCATGACTGGCGTGTCGCTGGCTGGAGATCTCTTGCCGGGTGAATTTGTCCTATCTTGGTGCAGGGTCAAGAGGTCTGTTGTGAGTACCGAGCACTGTAAACCGCCGAGTACGATGCTTGGAGGTGTCTGCTCTGTTGTGCTTGTGGGCTGGGGCTGAGGTGGTTTTGCGGGGGGCCCTAGCCTTGCCGTCACGGCGTGCTGTGTGGTGGGGGGCAGGATGTGGTGGGGGTGGTTGGAGCGAGGCCGTGTGTGGAGCTGGTGCTGTGTGGATATGTCTTCATCAACTTTTTGGGGATGGAGCTCATCTGTGGGATGGGGATCCATGGCATTTGGGTTCGGGGGCATGTGTTCAATATCTGTGTCCTAGTTGGGAGTGGTCCTGTGGGGGTATTCATGTTGGGGTTCATGAAGGCTCATGGGGTTGAGATTGGAAATCATTGGGTGGTTGGGATTGTTTTGTCCTGGGACGGCTCTGGTTGGCCGGCTCGTTTGGACCAGGTAGACCCCTCTTTTGTTTGTGGCCCCCACTCCGGAAGGGTATGGGGGTCATTGGTGGCAGAGGTCAGAGTGGGGGTTCGGGGTCTGGGGGCTCTCCTCAGCTCCTCTCTGGGGAGATGCGGTAGTCCCGGCGGTGGTCCTCCTGGGGTTCCTGTGCTCTGGGGTCCTTTCAGAAGTCTGTGGCTCAGATCTCCTCTGTGTCTGTCTCGGGTCCAGGGGGGTAGGTCTGTGGCTCCTTACACACCTATTGCATATTTGTATGCAGAATTCTTATATACACAAGCAAGCTCACACTTACACCCACAGGTGTTTGGATTCAGGTGTTAACAGATGCACAGATGTTCGATACTGCGCCACAGTTACCACCAAATACATGTGCATTCATTAGTACTGTGCCCTTTTTGTTAAAATTGCTGTTGTCGTATATGTTTCTGTAGGTGTAGAAACAGTCTTCAGCATCTTGCTTTCTCTTCATCCTTCTTTCTCTCCTCTATTCTTCTTTTCCTTTTTGTCTTTGCGTTTCCATCTCTGTCAGTTGCAATTGAAATTATCCCAAAGCAGTTTCCAATAAAGTTTTACATATATATGTATATATAACGAGGACACATTAAAAAAATAAAAAATAAAAAAGAATCATGTCTGGCTCTGTTTATTGAAAAATCAGCCAGAAAATCAGCCAGAATGAGGATTCTGGCAAATAGAGATTGGCATGTGATGTGGTCCCCCTGGAGTTTGGCTCTCAGTGGGGAGACAACACACATCTCCAAATCGCGCATATGGGGCTGAGAAAGTCTGAAGAGTGAAGATGGGGGTTAGGATCTTCAGGGTGCAATTCAAATGCAAATGTATGTGTGATGCTCTCAAACAGAAGCCTTGGCCTTAGTGATGAAGAGTGAAGAGGATGAAGCAAAACGAGTGAGTGGCGATTTATAAGGTTCATTGTATGCTGTATCTTCACAATAGTTGGAGAACGACTCAAAAGAACAAGTTACACTCAGCTCAAAGTGCTATTTCAGGTTAAAGTCATTACACAAAAAAAAATGTTATATATAGAAAACCCACATACATTTTTAAAAAATGTCCATGTGCAGATGGGATATCTTTGGCATCTCATTGGATGGGCAAGAAACCTATGTGCTGAGTACTAATAGCTCATATGGTCATGCAAGCCCGTAGGCTAAAATCACGTCTTCCAATTTTGCTGTTATCGTGCAGCAGTCGAACAGAGATCCTAGAGACCATAGAGTGGTCTTAATCTCATCTGAAGGAGGCCTAAAAAAGGCAATGGTGTAACTTTTTCAGAAATCCTTGGACTCTCCTGTATGACTTCTGTGGGCTTAATAGTGTCAAGTACATTCAAAATACATTAAGAACTCTTCCCTTAGGCTTATCGCCTTCTTCTTGATGAAAGCTTGGTAGAATGCTGATTCAGTCCTCGATCCTATCCTCCTTCTTATGCATAAGAACTTGTTGTCTTTTTAATCTCAGATTTGACAGCTGCAGCTGTGTAAAACCCCTATCAAGTAATTCTGTGTATATAGTCAAAGCTGATATTCTTGAAAATTTAGTTTGAGGCTTACATTCTTAGCATCTCAATTGTCTTTTTCTCCTTATTGCAGCTCAGCATGTCTGCCCCCACAACTGAAAGATTTATTTTCCAACTCTGATAAATCCCCACACCAACATCTTATACCCAGTAAAGCTGCTTGCAATTCAGAGAAGAAGATGAAAGTGTTTGGAATTCATTTTTTCTCTCATTATTAGGGCTTCATTATAATGGCTTGGTGGCCAGTGTTTGAAAAAATGAGCTCCAATGGCATGTGAATCCCACATACCACTAAAGTTGGTGCTTGCTGTTTTCACTTCACCCATCTGGCTGATTCCAAAAGTCATCAGATCAGCCACCAGTGTATGTGTCCAGCAGAGGTTCACTTGTTAGACGTGTTTCTCCACCAGCTGAGCAAGTTTTTACAGATGCCTTTTCGGTCCATGGTGCATTCAAGTCAGGTTGTACACTAAAATACCCATATTAAAATAACTTCAAAATGAATAAACTAATATGATTTATCAATCGATAGCAAGATTTTATTGAGCACTTCCTAAATGACATCGTTGACCATGTTCAAATAATTTCACTTTTATATATTGGTTTTGTCGGGTGATTGGTTTTATGTGATTTAAATTTATTTGATTAGTCAAAAAGACTAAGTGTGCCTAAGTCTAGAGACTTAATGCACATATTTAACATCAGCAGCCAAGCTGACTTCCTGGGGTGCTGCAGTGCATAGTATTGGACAGTTATTTGACCTTATTGTAAGATATATGACGTTTCTGTAAAACATCATCACAATTAATATATATCCTTTATTTGCTATTAATCAAGACAGTGTTGAGGTTTTCTTATTATTCGTTTTTATTTTTCAAGCATTTTAACAAGTGGAGATTTGGTCAGATTTTATTATGTAACCAAACCCATATACAGTAAAGACCAAAAGTTTGGACACACCTTCTCATTCAAAGAGCTTTCTTTATTTTAATGACTATGAATATTGTAGCTTCACTCTGAAGGTATCAAAACTATGAATTAACACATGTGGAATTATATGCTGAACAAAAAAGTGTGAAACAACTGAAAATATGTCTTATATTCCAGGTTCTTCAAAGTAGCCACCTTTTGCTTTGATTACTGCTCTGCACACTCTTGGCATTTTGTTGATGAGCTTCAAGAGGTACTCACCTGAAATGGTTTTCACTTCACAGGTGTGCCCTGTCAGGTTTAATAAGTGGGATTTCAAGCCTTATAAATGGGGTTGGGACCATCAGTTGTGTTGTGCAGGAGGTGGATACAGTACACAGCTGATAGTCCTACTGAGTAGACTGTTACAATTTGTATTATGGCAAGAAAAAAGCAGCAAAGTAAAGAAAAACGAGTGGCCATCATTACTTTAAGAAATGAAGGTCAGTCAGTCTGAACAATTGAGAAAACTTTGAAAGTGTCCCCAAGTGCAGTCACAAAAACCATCAAGCGCTACAAAGAAACTGGCTCACATGAGGACCGCCCCAGGAAAGGAAGACCAAGAGTCACCTCTGCTGCGGACGATAAGTTCATCCAAGTCACCAGCCTCAGAAATTGCAGGTTAACAGCAGCTCAGATTAGAGAACACGTCAATGCCACACAGAGTTCTAGCAGCAGACATCTTTAGAACAACTGTTAAGAGGAGATGGCGTGAATCAGGCCTTCCTGGTAAAATAGCTGCTAGGAAACCACTGCTGAGGACAGGCAACAAGCAGAAGAGACTTGTTTGGGCTAAAGAACACAAGGAATGGACATTAGACCAGTGGAAATCTGTGCTTTGGTCTGATGAGTCCAAGTTTGAGATCTTTGGTTCCAACCACCGTGTCTTTGTGCGGCGCAGAAGAGGTGAACGGATGGACTCTACATGCCTGGTTCCCACCGTGAAGCATGGAGGAGGGGGTGTGATGGTATGGGGGTGGTTTGCAGGTGACACTGTTGGGGATTTATTCAAAACTTAAGGCATACTGAACCAGCATGGCTACCACAGCATCTTGCAGCGGCATGCTATTCCATCCGGTTTGCATTTAGCTGGACCATCATTTATTTTTCAACAGGACAATGACACCAAACACACCTCCAGGCTGTGTAAGGGCTATTTGACCAAGAAGGAGAGTGATGGGCTGCTGCGCCAGATGACCTGGCCTCCACAGTCACCGGACCTGAACCCAATCGAGATGGTTTGGGGTGAGCTGGACCGCAGAGTGAAGGCAAAAGGGCCAACAAGTGCTAAGCATCTCTGGGAACTCCTTCAAGACTGTTGGAGAACCATTTCAGGTGAATACCTTTTGAAGCTCATCAACAGAATGCCAAGAGTGTACGTAGCAGTAATCAAAGCAAAAGGTGGCTACTTTGAAGGACCTAGAATATAAGACATATTTTCAGTTGTTTCGCACTTTTTTGTTCAGTATATAATTCCACATGTGTTAATTCATAGTTTTGATGCCTTCAGTGTGAAGCTACAATATTCATAGTCATGAAAATAAAGAAAACTCTTTGAATGAGAAGGTGTGTCCAAACTTTTGGTCTTTACTGTACAAGAATATAAACATGGTGCTGGTTGATATGTAAGGGCGATTGATTAAGACTGTGGTGGTGTTTAATAATAAAAAAAAATGTTATCATTATAGTATTTTGGATTTATTTCAGTATAGATAATCTGTGTAGAAGCACACTGGACTGATAATCGGGCAGAACTGCTCCGAAAAACATATCCTGATGGATAAGCTCATACGTTACCACCATAAATCGAATGCCATATAGATTTAAAAAACATATAAGACTCACTATTGTTGTTCTTATACTGCCAAGGCACAGTGGATGAATCAAGCCTGACAAACTTGTGTTTTATGGGTCATCGTTACCCAGAAAATCGATTAGAGGACAGAAAATTCAAAGATATGCCTAAATATAATGGTGTAGTACATTAATAGGATTTTTACATTAATAGCTGCCTTTTTGTCACAGGTGCTGCACCCATTGCTGAGGCTAAGGTGCTGTGTTCTGGGAGGACAACAAGCGGTGACTATTTGAGAAAATGTTTCCCAAAATGAGCAGGCAGAGCAGCCAGTATTGGTTGAAAACTAAGCAGGAGCAGTAACAATAAGAACAGCATTGTGTGTAGAGTGAGTTTCAGTTGAATCAGATGCTACAATCACAGAGTACCTCATCAGAGGCATACCAGTAGTCTGGAACAGTAAAGAAGTAGCAGATTTGGAGTTTCATATTTAAGAATATAAAGATATCAAAGTCACCTGGAGGGCGGGCTGTCCACTTTTTGTCTTTCATGAAACTCTCCTAGAAAATAAATATTATTGTTTCATTTTGTCAGTAGAAGCTTTGAAAAGCTGCTTAGACAAAAATAGGCCTCTTATGACTATCCAATATGTTATTCTCTCTCTTTTTCTTACTTTCTTTTCTTTAAACAATATACAGGGGTTGGACAATGAAATTGAAACACCTGTCATTTTAGTGTGGGAGGTTTCACGGCTAAATTGGACCAGCCCGGTAACCAGTCTTCATTTATTGCACATTGCACCAGTAAGAGCAGAGTGTGAAGGTTCAATTAACAGGGTAAGAGCACAGTTTTTCTCAAAATATTGAAATGCACACAACATTATGGGTGACATACCAGAGTTCAAAAGAGGACAAATTGTTGGTGCACGTCTTGCTGGCGCATCTGTGACCAAGACAGCAAGTCTTTGTGATGTATCAAGAGCCACGGTATCCAGGGTAATGTCAGCATACCACCAAGAAGGACGAACCACATCTAACAGGATTAACTGTGGACGTAAGTGGAAGCTGTCTGAAAGGGATGTTCGGGTGCTAACTCGGATTGTATCCAAAAAACATAAAACCACGGCTGCCCAAATCACGGCAGAATTAAATGTGCACCTCAACTCTCCTGTTTCCACCAGAACTGTCTGTCAGGAGTTCCACAGGGTCAATATACACGGCCGGGCTGCTATAGCCAAACCTTTGGTCACTCATGCCAATGCCAAACGTCGGTTTCAATGGTGCAAGGAGCGCAAATCTTGGGCTGTAGACAATGTGAAACATGCATTGTTCTCTTATGAGTCCACCTTTACTCTTTTCCCCACATGCTCCTTTGCCCTCCAGTCGGCTCTAAAGCATCTCTGGGCCGGAGAGAAGGGTAATGGAGAAATATATTGCGGAGTCTTTAGCCGCGGGAATTATCCATCCTTCTTCATCTCCTTTAAGGGCGGGGTTCATTTTTGTGGGGAAAAAGGACGGAGGTTTACGCCCCTGTATAGACTATAGGGGTTTGAATGCAATTACAGTAAATAATAAATGTCCTCTTCCTTTGTTAGCTTCTGCGTTTGAGCCTATACATGGCGCTGTTGTCTTCTCTAAGCTGGATCACAGAAATGCCTACCACTTAGTCAGAATCCGCCAGGGAGATGAGTGGAAGACGGCATTCAAGACTCCCCTGGGACATTTTGAGTATCTAATTATGCCTTTCGGCCTAAGTAATGCCCCAGCAGTTTTTCAGGCACTCGTCAACGACGTGTTGAGAGATTTTTTGAATATTTTTGTATTTGTATACCTGGACAACATTTAGATTTTTTCCAGAAGTCTCGAGGAACACCGCCGCCATGTTAGACAGGTCCTACAGCGCCTCCTCGAGAACAGACTGTATGTTAAAGTGGAGAAGTGCGACTTCCATCAGTCGACCGTCAGCTTCCTGGGGTTCATGTTGGAGGAGGGACAGGTTCGCGCTGACCCAGGGAAGGTTCGAGCATTGATTGACTGGCCAGTACCTGACTCCCAGAGGAAGTTGCAGCAGTTCTTGGGGTTCGCCAACTTCTACCGAAGGTTTATTAGAAATTACAGCCAGATGGCAGCCCCATTAACTGCGCTAACTTCCACCAAGGGTCACCTGGGTCCGGAGGCCGAGACCACCTTCACCCGACTGAAGAGGCTGTTCTCCCAGGCGCCGGTTCTGATTCATCCTGACTCTACAAGGCAGTTTACACTGGAGGTAGATGCCTTGGATACCGGGGTGGGAGCGGTTCTCTCCCAGCTCTCAGACCGGGATGGAAGGCTTCACCCCTGCACCTTTTTCTCCCGTCGGCTGACCCCTGCTGAACGGAACTATCAGGTTGGAGACAGGGAGCTGCTGGCCATTAAGTTGGCCCTAGAGGAGTGGAGGCATTGGCTGGAGGGTGCCAGACCATAAAAATTTGTCGTACATCCAGTCAGCTAAGCGTCTTAATGCACGTCAATCACGTTGGTCACTTTTCTTTTCCCGATTTAATCTGTCTATTTCTTTTAGGCCAGGATCCAAGAACCTCAAACCTGACGCTCTGTCCCACCAATTCGGACATGAAGATTCAGAAAAAAAGGCTGAGTCGATCCTGCTGCCAAGTTGTATAGTGGGCTCGTTATCCTGGGAGATAGAGGACCTGGTGCGGCGAGCCCTCCCTGATGATCCTGGGCCAGGGACTGGACCCCCTGGAAGGACCTACGTTCCAGCTTCAGTGCGATCCAGATTGATCGGCTGGTTCCATTCGGCCAAGTTCTCCGCCCACCCTGGTGTCAGTAGGACCATCGCCGCAATTTCCAGAAGTTATTGGTGACTGTCACTTTACAGAGACGTTAGGGAGTATGTGAATGCCTGCGCCACATGCGCTAGAAGTCCTCAAATCGACTTTTTGCTCCAGCCTCTCAGCATCCCTGGCCGACCTTGGTCCCATGTGGCCTTGGACTTCGTCAAGGGCCTACCACGTTCTCAAGGGATGACCGTAATTATGACCATTATCGACCGGTTCTCCAAGGCCTGCCACCTGGTTCCTCTCAGAAAGCTGCCATCGGCCCTCCAAACAGCTAGATTGATGGTCAAACATGTCTTCCACCTGCATGGCATCCCTAGTGACCTGTTGTCCGACAGGGGGCCTCAGTTTACTTCCCGTGTCTGGAGACATTTCTGTGACGCCTAGGGGGCGAACGTGGCGCTAACCTCTGGTCATCACCCCCAGTCTAATGGCCAGGTGGAGTGCCTCAACCAGGAGCTGGTGGCGGCCCTGCGGTGCGTAACGTCCACCTGTCCAGCTGAATGGAGCGACCACTTGGGGTGGATCGAATACGCTCACAACTCCCACGTCTCTTTAGCCACCGGCTATTCCCCTTTCGAAGCCTCCTTGGGATACCAGCCCCCGTTGTTCCCGTCGGAGGAAAAGGACATCACTGTTCCTACTGTACAACACCACATCCGGAGATGTAGGCGGGTATGGAACGCCACCAGCCGGGTGCTTCACCGGACAGCAGCCCAAAACAAGTGCTACGCAGACCATCGACGTCTACCCGCTCCTAGTTACCTCCCTGGTCAGAAGGTTTGGCTTGCTGCACGGGACATCCCGCTTAAGTCCCTGTCCAGAAAGCTTTCTCCCAGGTTCATCGGGCCCTACGTGGTTGATTCTCTTGTTGGTCCTGCCTCCGTCTGCCTCCCAGTCTCCGTGTTCACCCTGTTTTTCACGTTTCTCAATTGAAGCCTGTCCAGACCAGCCCGCTCTGCCCTCCGGCCTTGCCCCCTCCGCCCGCCCGGGACTTTCACCCTGTTTACTCTGTTCGCCACATTGTGGCCTCTCGACGACGGGGACGTGGATGTCAGTACCTCATCGACTGGGAGGGGTACAGTCCGGAGGACCGCTCCTGGGTTCCGGGTTCCTTCATCGTCGATCCCTCCCTGATCCGGGATTTCCGGGCCTCCCAAGCCAGGAGGCGGCCGTTGATGGGGAGGTGGTGTAAGGATCTGGAGTCATCTGCTGCCTGCTGCTAACACCTTTCCAACACTAGGTGCCGCCAGTAGGAGAGTCCAGAGGTGACAGGTGTTGCACATCTATTCATCAGCTGAGAAGCATAAAGAGGATGGTTGCCAACACTTCGTCGCCTGAGTGTTTTGCCTCCGTGGTAATCTTCTGGCCAGCTCTGAAGAACTTTGCAAGAATTGCTGTGAAGGATTTTTTAAAGTATTTTCTCTGTGTGAAATTTAACTTCCCTTGTTACCTGTTCCAGGAGCGATTTCTGCCTGACCTGTCCCAGTCCTCCATTGTGGTACTGGCTATTTCCTGGAATTGGACTGAACCTGGCAAGCGGGGCTTCTTTCCTGACTCTTATCCTCTCCCTGGCGGTTTCCCCGGAGTCTCCAGTAAGAGAATGTTTCAGTTGGGTCATGTTCTGAGGTTCAGCCACTAATCATTTCTCTTTGTGTTCTTTCAGTGACGGGAGATTAGATTCGCCGCTTCTGTTGTGCTTGACCAAGTTTTCAATAAACTTCTTTATTTAACAAGTTCTCTGAGTGTCTCTGCGTGTGAGTTAAGTCGGCTGTAAAAATCATGACAATATCAATTCAATTCAATTCAATTCAAAAATACTTTATTAATCCCAAAGGGAAATTAAATGTTGTTATAGCTCATATTATGAAGGTTTCCTCAAAGAGCCGTTGTAGATGCTGATGGCTGTGGGCAGGAAGGATCTCCTGTAGCGCTTCATCTTACAGCAGATCTGAAGAAGCCTCTGACTGAAGACACTCTGCTGTTGTAGGACAGTCTCATGAAGAGGATGCTCAGGGTTCTCCATAATGTTCTTCATTTTATGAAGAATCCGTCTTTCCACAATGATCTCCAGAGGTTCCAGAGGAGTCCCCAGAACAGAGCCAGCCTTTTTTATCAGCTTGTTGAGCTTTTTTAAGTCCCTGGCTCTGATGCTGCTTCCCCAGCAGATGATGGTAGAAGAGATCACACTCTCCACAACAGACTTATAGAAGATATGCAGCATCTTGCTGCAAACACCAAAGGACCTAAGCTTCCTCAAGAAGTACAGTCTGCTCTGTCCCTTCTTGTAGATGGCTTCACATTTGCATCTCCACTCTAGTCTGTTGTCCAGGTGAACACCGAGGTATTTATACTCCTCCACCACCTCCACTTCTTCTCCCATGAAATATTTTTTGACTTATTCCTGTTTCTCTTAAAATCTACAATCATCTCCTTTGTTTTAGTCACATTCAAAATGAGATGATTGTTTCCACACCATGCCACAAAGCGGTCCACCACCTTCCTGTACTCAGCTTCTTGTCCATCTCTGATCCACCCCACGACTGCAGAATCATCCGAGTATTTCTGCAGATGACTGGAGTCTGTCTTGTACTGGAAGTCTGAGGTGTACAAAGTGAAAAGGAATGGTGAGAGTACAGTCCCCTGTGGTGCTCCTGTGCTGTTGACTACCTGGTTAGACTCACAACCCTTCAGTCTCACAAAATGTGGTCTGTTTGTCAGGTAGTCTTTGATCCAGGAGATTGTTGAGGCCTCCACCTGAGTCTTCTGGAGTTTCTGACAAAGCAAATCAAGTTGGATTGTATTAAATGCACTGGAGAAATCAAAGAACATCATCCTCACAGTGCTACTGGCTTTGTCCAGATGATAGTGGGTTTGTTGAAGCAGGTGTATGATGGCATCTTCAACTCCAACTCCACAGCGATAGGCAAACTGAAGGGGGTCCTGATGGTTTACTGTTTGCTTACTTAGGTGGGCTAACGGGAGTCTCTCTAGGACCTTCATGATGTGAGATGTCAGGGCAACAGGTCTATAGTCATTGAGGACTGATGGGTGAGTTTTCTTTGGTACTGGAACAAGACAGGAGGTCTTCCACAACACCGGAACCTTCTTCTGGGCCAGGCTAAGGTTGAAGAGGTGCTGCAGAATCCCACAGAGCTGCTCTGCACAGGCCTTCAGGACTCTAGGGCTGACATGATCTGGACCTGCAGCCTTATTCCTATTCAGTCTCTCCAGTTGTTTCTTCACCTGACTTCTTGAGACACACAGGTGGAAGGGAGAAGCAAAGGAAGCATCAGCATCTTCTGATATGGTTGAAGGCAAACATGTAGAAGCAGAAGGGTCTAGGGCTGAGGTGGAAGATAAAAAATGTGAGGTGTTACTAGACAGCTGTGGGTCCTGTGGGTCAAAGGAAGATGGAATGTCTGTTTGGTTGTGAGCAGGAGAGGAGGATGCTGAGCTTGTTTCTGAACTGAACCTATTGAAGAATGTGTTCAGTTCATTTGCTCTGTCCAGACCTCCATCGGTCTGATCATCCTTCTGCTTGAAGCCTGTGATCTTCTTCATCCCTGTCCACACATCTCTGATATTGTTTTGCAGGAGCTTGCTCTCCAGCTTCTTCTTGTACACCTCCTTGCTGTCTCTTATTTTGACTTTAAGTTGCTTCTGTAAACTCCTCACTAATTCTCTGTCTCCCTCTCTGAAGGCTCTTTTTTTCTTGTTAAGCAGGTCCCACTGGTGATCCAAGGTTTGTTATTGGGAAACCATCTCACGGTTCTGGTGGGGATGATGTTATCCACACAGAAGTTTATATAGTCGGTCACACACTCAGTCATGGCATTGATGTCCTCTCCATGTGGCTGGCACAGTGCGTCCCAGTCTGTAGCCTCAAAGCAACCTTGCAGAGCTTCTTCAGCTTCCTCAGAATCAGAATCAGAAAAGCTTTATTGCCAAGTACGTTTTTGGACATACAAGGAATTTGTTTTGGCGCAGTCGGTGCAATACAGTACAAATTAAACAGTATAAACATATCTACAATATAATATAAATATATGTGCACATTCCTGTGACCATTTTCTCACAGTCCACTTTATTACAGGTTGCCTCTGAACAAGGAGCTTATATTTCGAGCAGAGAAAAACAAGATTGTGATCTGATTTGCCTAGAGGAGGTCTTGCTGTAGAGATGTATGAGTCCTTGACATTTGCATAAAACAAATCCAATGTTTTGTTTTCTCTGGTAGAGCAGCTGACAAATTGTTGAAACGTTGGAAGTGTAGCAGAGAGTGAAGCGTGGTTAAAATCACCAGAAATTGCCACAAAAGCATTGGGGTTTTGTGTCTGTAGCTTAGCAACAACTGAGCTGATGGCATCACATTCAGTGTCAGCAACAGCAGAAGGTGGAACATAAACTGTTGACAAAATAACACTGGTGAACTCTCTGGGTAAATAAAATGGACGAAAACTTACTGCCAACAGTTCAATATCTGGACTGCAGAGATGACCCTTCACAGTTACATGTCCTGGATTACACCATCTGTTGTTCACAAGTACTGCCAGTCCACCTCCTTTACATTTGCCGCTCCTCTTTAAATCTCTGTCTGCTCGTATGGTTAAAAAGCCCGGCAGAGAGACGCTGGAGTCGGGGATATGATCCTGCAGCCATGTCTCAGTAAAACACATGATACTGCATGCCCGGTACTCTGGCTGGGTCCTTTGTAGGGCTTGGAGTTCATCCAACTTGTTTCCCAACGATCTCACATTGCCCATCAAAATCGACGGAAGAGATGGTTTGAACTTCCTCCTTCGCTCTCTTCTCTTAGCTCCTGCTCTGCATCCACAGCGTCTCCTTTTCAACTCATCAGGGATTTGGGGTTGTAGCTGAAGTATTATTTGAGCTTTTGAGATATTAATCAGCTGCTCCCGGTTGTAAGAAACAACCCCGTTGCCCTGGCAATGCATCATAACAAATGTCCAAAAATAGAAAGTATTTAAAAAAATCCTCCAAGCTGCACAGCATCCGACACTGGAGTGGACAGTCATCCAAAAAAAAAATCAATTGTATCCACCACAAGGGGAATAGTTCCCAAAAAAGAATAAATCAGAATCAAAAGTAACAGAGCTACTCCAACATGCTGCCACCTTGAGCGGCGCAATTCTAGAATTAAGTAGTGACCTGGCCACTATCCTGCAAGAAGAATGGCTTAAAATAACACAAATAGGATGTTTAAGGTTAAATGCAATGAGACAGAATAGTTCACTAGACTTTCGCCATGGGTAGTTTCTTCAGTTTTGTTTATTTTAGAATGGGAGATGTCCAACATAGACTTTATGTCACTCTGTACTGATTCTGCAGAGTTCCACTCAAAACCTGTTTGTTGAAAATTTTTAAAATGTGAAGAAAATATGGTCAGGTAACTTAAAATGCAAGGTTAATCTTAAGATTGAAAGAGACATGGTTACAACCTATTAAAAGCTGAACTAAATTATGCAAATATAAGTGTTGTATGTGACCTAGGATGCTCAGGGTGTTTTGGCATCAATAGTTTTGCATCATCTATGACAATTTGCAGTAGGCAAACTGAAGTTGGCCTTGTTTACCACCACATAATGTGATGATCATTAGTATTTTTTTAGCACTTCATCACTGGGTTTGTTAGTGCAAAGGGTCTAAGGTCATTAAAACCTTCTGGATTTTCAATTTTTGGTACTGGTAAAATAGTTGGGGTTTTCCAAAAGTATGTACTGCATCTGCCCACACTCAACACAATTGAAAAAGACGCCACATAGCTGATTTGCATAATAATGCAATTTGTCTGAACCATTTGTATGAACGCCAACAGAATATCCTAACTTTACACTCTTAAAAACATAGACACCTATTCTTTAGATATTGTAATATCATTTTGAGGTTTAAGAGACTACCTTATTAATCAAATATATCCTAAAAAGTCAGGCCTTTTAAAGCTAATGAAAAAATGTGTGGTTATTTAACCCAGCCATCCTAATGAGTTGACTCATAAGTCCACTTGTTAAGAAATGTCATTAATTCATTAATTTAAGACTGAAGCAGCCACTGGAATATTGATCTTGAAGTGTTTTACTGTAAGTCAGTTTGGCTTTCTAACTACATTTTTCAACTCTGTTTTGACAACTTTCCTCTCCAGAAGACCACCTTAATAAAAAAAAACCTTATTTCGTTGTTTTCTTACCTTTCAATTCCTTGTTTACCAATGGTTTATTATTTTGGTAGTAGATAATCTGTTTGATTGGAATGATTGATTCTACACAAAAAGTTATATTAATGGACAATGTGCTAGTTAGATTGTTAAAGTGCCTGTGACATGATTTTCCCACAAATGCAGAAATTTAAGAAAACATCTTAATATCGCAGAAATTGTAATTACATTCGGATCAAAGACATGATGAAAGACAATTGTGACACAAAATGGGGCTATTTTGTTGTTGAATTTTACAAGTCCAAAGTCACCCGGAAATGACATCTAAGGGGAAGGCCCTGATCATTCAATGTGTGAGCAT
Organism: Girardinichthys multiradiatus; assembly: GCF_021462225.1. Classification (NCBI taxonomy): domain Eukaryota; kingdom Metazoa; phylum Chordata; class Actinopteri; order Cyprinodontiformes; family Goodeidae; genus Girardinichthys; species Girardinichthys multiradiatus. The sequence goes on from NC_061797.1 coordinate 14,421,338, forward strand.
CAATGATAAACTGTTCAGGTAGAAGCCAGGTTGTGTTAAAAACAGCGTTAATCTGGTGAAACGGTGCATTGTTTGTGGAGGCACCAATTCTATGATAGCAGCTGTTAGTCTGCACTATTTTCCTAAAGTGAAGAGGATCAGAGCTGCCTGGGTCAGAGCTGGAAAACTGACAGGGACAGATGTACTGGTCCCACCAAGCACAGCCAGTTGTGATCGGAGGACTTCTCGGCAAACTGCTTCGAAACAAGAAGCCTCTGAATTCACAAGAGAAAATATGTCAGAAGTCAGGATATTTTACAGATGAAGGAGAATGTTGAAGCAGATGCTATAGCCACAATGTTCAGAGCATCTGATGTAAAACTTTCGCCAAAGAAAAGGTGGTTGCTGCTGTTGCTAAACGGATCAAGGCTCAGCAGGTAAGAACACTTCTTTGTTCCAAAAGTACATTTAGATATCGGCAGTTATTGTTAATAATTAAAAATCTGAAATTATTACTTCATCAATAATATAAATATTCAGAAATATTTATTATTAAAATAATATAAATTACGCATTATAAATTATGCATATCTCAACAACTGTTCATTTCAGCGGCAATAATTTATTTTTTGAAATATTTTATTATGTTTCCTTTCCATAAATGTAATTGGATTTATTATAACATTTGATGTCACAGGCACTTCAATGTCTTAGCCACATCAAAAAAGCATTGTTTGTACATTGAAAGTTCGCCTGGAGTGATGGGATGCTGTCCTCTGACCACATTTTGATGTTTTCATGTGTCATTCCATGCACCTCACAGCAGGTTTGTATATTGCCATATTATAGACACTGTTATAGGCACCAAGTTATGTTATTGGTAGTGATCTGCATGCACCACATACAGATCCATAACAGAGATCGGTGACAATGTATTTTAGAGTTGTGGTGTGTGACATACTGTTCTTATGCTCTTAAAGTTTTGTACAGCTGCTTAAATCTCCATGGATAAATTAGGGAGCCTCGGAGGAATTCAAATTCAATCTGTGAATTATTCTGTCCCATTGGCTCATGGGTATATGTAGGCCACTGTACAGAACAGATGCTGGAATTCGCAGAGTGAATAAAATAGAGACATTGTCAGCAGTTCAATGTCTGGTGTGCAAATTCTCTCTCTAATCACCACAGTATTGCAGTAGCTTTTGTTGACATATAATCATACACCACTACTGCTGTTTTACCCCGGTGATAGATGACTGGTCCAGCTATTTACTTACACTGGTCCAGCCAAAAAGGGCTTCCAACCCCCAGTCCTTTCACCAAGCCAAGTATTTGTGAAGACAAGCAGGCAGGCCTCTTTGACTTCGGGTTTACAGTTGACTTAAGCTTCTAATTTTGTTTCTAATGGACTGAGCATTAGACAACAGGATAGTAAGAAAAGGGTTAAGTCAGCAGTGATACTTAAGCTTAAAATTCTTAAGCCCCGGGTATAGTCCTCTCTTTCTCCTCCTTTCTGTGACCTAATCCTTTGGTTGTCCTGCACAGTTCAGCCAGAATATCTGCGAGTAGATTCGGGTTCTGTTTTGTCGCCTTGAGTTCTGTCATTTTGGGTTTATTTTGTATTATAGAGCTAAGTCAGCCCTGTGAACAATGTTAGTTGTTTAGCTAATTAATTTCCTTGGGGCTTTGTTGTGTTTAGCCACATTCCGTTTAGATATTGTGGCTATTTTCAGTCGTAACAGCCTCTGTCAGTGATCCCTGTTCATGTGCCCGTCCATGTTGCAATGCATCAGTGTAATTGCTCAGCTGTTTTCACTCCACCAATCACTCTTCTCAGTATTATACTTCTCAGCCCAGTCATTTATTGTCAGATTTGTCTGTTGTGCTGCTTGTGTCATGCTGACTTTCCCCTTCTTTGCTTGCCTTCAGTTTGTTTTTAAGTTTGCTGTAAGCTTGGGACTATCTTTGGTTTTATCACCAAAATCACATCAGTTCGATCTTAACTGCCTCCGGCCTGCATCTAGCTCCTTCACCTCCACAAGCCATCACACCCAGTGTTACTCCATGAGGAACAAGTTTGATAAATAATATTCTACAGCTAAATTTGGTAGACGTTTCTTCAAAATGTTTGCTTATTTTTGAGTATTAAAAACAAAATAATAATAAATGTTATAAATAACTTTATTGTAACATTAATAATTAATATATTATCTTAGCAATATTAGGAATCATTGTTGCTTTTTATAGGGCTACATGGTGGCGCAGTTGGTAGCATTGATGCCTTGCAGCAAGAAGGTCCTGAGTTCGACTTCCGGCCTGGGGTCTTTCTCCATGGAGTTTGCATGTTCTCCCCGTGCATGCATGGGTTCTCTCCTCCCCCCACAGTCCAAAAACATGACTGTTAGGTAAATTGATCTCTCTAAATTGCCCTTAGGTGTGAATGAGTGTGTGCATGGTTGCAATGGATTGGCGACCTGTCCAGGGTGTATCCTGCCTCTTGCCCGTAAACTGCTGGAGATAGGCACAAGCTCCCCCGTGACCCACTATGGAAGAAGCGGTATAGAAGATGAATGAAAGGTTTTGAGAATCTTACATTTGACCCATGCCTTACAATGAACAGTCTTAATTCAGAGCTTGTAGTTAGCATTGCTGGGGAGGTTTATATGTCCATTAGGTAGTAGTATTGGCTCAACTAAACGGCTGCTAGTCTTATCAAACAAACCACACATTTCATGCAAATCTATTCCTAATCATTTGCCTGTTTCTTACCACAGCATTAGGAACAAACTCATATACCTCTGATGAAAATAGAAAACTGTGTAAAAGTTTTTTTTTCTCCTCGAGTCCCAGGAAACACAGCAAACAGTAAAACAAAAGCAATGATACTCACTGTGCAGTGAATTGTTAGTATTTGCTGCACCTATTTTCCAGGTAGCTGACCACCAGCTACAGCAGCCAGAGCTATTTACACGCATCTTGATAAGTTGTGATAGAGTAGCCCTTATATTTCCTCCTGTAAACAAATTGCACAGTGGTCCTTAATCATGATCCTGGGGCTGGTTTTCTTTACTACCATCTGCTTAATAGCATTCACTTGCTGTCTTTGGTGTGGATCAGTCGTTTATTAAACTGAAACAAACTAATCTTTCATTCCAGAATAGTTGGCCAGAAACACACTGACCTCAGGTGGCCCATTGCAAGCTGAATGTAGGCCAGGTGTAAATACAAAATGAGAACTTGGCATTTATCTCCTCGTATTTGATTGTGTGGAACAGATATTGTTTATGAACCAATAAAAGGCTGCCACAATTTTGAGTATGCACTAAAAAGAAATTCATGGAAAAAAACTGATTTCCAACAGAGCATCATTACATACTAAAATTTAAAGAGCAAAGCTGTCCTAATTTGAGAGACTAGTTTAATGAGGGCTTATGCTCAAATCAAGTTAAATGCAACATATCAGTGCATGTGCTATGATAAATATCCTGTATATTTGGACTGCACTGTGAGGCAAATTGTGGGGTCTTTTAAAAAGACATTGAAGACTTTTGGAAAAAAAATTAACTGTGTAACTTTCAATTTGTTTATTTATTTTAAACCCAGTTATGACAAAAAAGTTAGTTTGAACACTTTAAGAACTCTTATTTTTACTCTGGTTTCTGTTTGTGAATGTTCTGTGTCAGCTTTGCCTGGACATAAGTCAAGCATCTATAATTATTTGCATCTGTGTGTGGTTATTGGATGCTCTTTCCAGTTCAAAAAAAGTTCAAAAAAAGGATGTAAAGACATGTACCTGCAAATACAAAAACTAAAGGAAATCCCTAATATTATTTACATTTGTAAAAAGGCTCTATGCTCATCCCCATTGGCAATGACAATTTCAAACCCAGCTGGACCGCAATTTAATTTAAATTAAAGGCCACATATCATCTTTTGTACAGTCAACTAAGTAAGCAAAAAGTATTAAACAACTAAATTACCAATTTTCCATTGTTTTTTTTTAAACTGGTCAGTTCTTCTAAAATGCTATTTACTCACACAAAAATAGTATTTTGGGCCATGCCCTTTAAAACAGAAAGGCACTACTATATATGGTGGCTGACATAGCATATATTACCACACCTTTTTCAAGCCTGTCACCGTCTATTGCTGTAAAGAGAAAATTCATGATTTTCTTGCTAAAAAAAGTTTTTTTTAACAGCAAAATACTAAGTTGATGTTTGGCTGCTCATTCGCAACACATAAAAGGGGTATAGCAAGCATTTTTGCTACTAAGATCATCAATGCCTGAAACATGGATGAGCTCCATAGAAGGTAACAGGTGGAGATTTGTGATTTCTTCTCCCCTGTCAAAAATGGTACACTTTTCATCCAGGATTAATTAACAACTGAAATCTTGGGGTTCAAAGAAGGACCAACCAATACCTGAAGCAAGAGGACACATCACAGTTTATGCCAGTTAACACAAGTCGGGAGTCAACAGCCAGACCACTGAGGCGACTGTAAAATTTGTTTGTCTACCAGGTAAGAAAATGCATTCTGTAACTGGGATTTTTACTTTGTATGTAGGTGTTACAGCCTAGACAAGGTCAGAAGTAGATAACAATATTGATTTTGATGTGTTATGATTTTTGGAGCAATGACAGTTTAATACAAAATAGTACACTTTTTACACTTAGGTCCCAAAACGGTACCGCTTATAAAAGTTTAATAAAAATTTTATATATTTTTTTTTTTTCACTTTCAGTGCATCAAATGTTTTCTGCAACGTCAGAACTATCCAATATTTTTTAAATCTTTTACATGTCTTTATGCCCTTTTTCATCCAAAAAAAAAAAACAATCTGATTTTTTTGAAGGCAAAAAAAACACAAAATATGTCATATTTTCCAAAAGGAAATGCTAAAGTGGATTATTTTTGGCTGTGTTACAGCCTTGACTAGGTCAAAAATTGATAACAATATTGATTTTGATGCATTATTATTTTTGTAGCAATGATAGTTTATAATAAAAATTTTCATTTTTATGTTTAGGTCCTAAAACCTTACATCTTATAAAATTGTAATAAAAATTGAAGATTAAAAAAAAACTTCAGCACAGAATCTTTTTAATACCTTCAGACCAAACCACAGATTTTAAGCTGTTTGTTTTTCTTCATTTTTTCAAATGTTTGCTATGCATTCATGACACAAACTTCAAATAACACACACATATACACACATAACAGATAAATACTTTTCTAAGCTTCATATCATTCCCAACACACCAAGACTATTTTTGTTGTGTTCAATATTTTTTGTTGCCGTGGATTTTGAAAGGTAATAGAGCCATGTCCCCATTGAAACTATAAATAAAGCGATGGTGGTCATTTAAGGGGGGTCATCACACCTAAAACTAGTTTTCCCTCTATTTCGAAGGTAGAAGCTTAGATAATTTTGGTGCTCATGGAAGAAGGTATTATAAAATGCCAGGATTATAGTGCCTCAAAAATATGTGGTTATAGTGGGAGTCAATGGGACCACATTGGTCCAGAAGGTAAAGAGTGTGGGGAAAGGCATAGCTCTTGTTCTACATACCATGCAATAAAAAGGATAAAGTTTTAAAAATCAAAAGCAAACCCTGGCCAAGTTTCATAGAACTGACCTTTAGGCTGACTGAGATATTGAGAGTCATCATCCCTATATGTTTATTCTTGATAACTAGCTGTAGCAATATCAAATTTTTCTTCAAATCTCAGCCAAACGAAGGAAAGAACATTTGCCTGGAGATTCAGTCTGAGAATTTAAGTTTCCCTTCCATCCACCACAATTAGGTGTGTTTTTAGGCCCAGACTGCATTTTGTTGTGGCAAAACTATTTCGACATAGTTTAAGCCACATGACAGGCAGTGTCCTCAAAAATATCTACATTACAGTAGTGCAGTCACAACCTTACGAGGCTGATCATGTGCAAAAAGTGATACCCGCATAGCAACTGCATTGCTCTCTAATAATAGTCTGTTTACATATTTGAAAGAAATGGGTGTGCTAGCTTATGCCAGTGAACATCAGAGTAAAAATACTGGTCAGAACTGGAACAGAAATTCAAACATCTATTTAAACAACATTTCTCCTGACTTCCTATTCACTGGATAAACTGCCATATAAATCTTCAATCAATGAACTCAGATTTGAGCTGAAACTTTGATATGAATAGTTTTTTTTCTTCAGTGGACATGGTGTTAGCATTGCTGCCTTTGGTGTCCCAAACAAACTGTCATTAATGTTTGGCAATTTTCAGCTGCTTCATTAGCTGCCCTGTGCTCACCTTTGTTTATTTACGCTTTTTGATTTCGAACATGAAACTAACTATTGTGAGCAACAAGCCTGAACATTACTGAAAAGAAATAGTTGATATATTCTATAACTTGGAAAACATGATTTATGAAAAAACTACAGGCTACAGAAAAACACATACTTCTGTAAATAGGCAAGTCTACATAATTGCCTCAAACTCAAATCTTATTTATTTATTTTCTTTTCAACATGTTGTCTTTTAAAAACATATTTTTAGAAAATAAATGTAAAAGCAAAGTCATTGCAGCAGTAACCACAAGACCCCTTTTTTGACTGCCAACTCAGTGGGTTATGTGTATTTGAATTCAATGCAAAGTGAATGCAATTTGGAATTAAGGATTGTGAAAGGCTTGACAGACTTCTAAATTAAAGAGGGCCAGCCATTTTCTCCTTTTGTCTCTCGAGAATAACTTTTTTCATTAATGGACTTCACATTAAGGGGCCAAAAAAACTGTGCTACTTTTCAGTCTGACTTTTTCTTGTCCTTTTTGACAAGAAAAAAATATTTTACACAAACACAGACAAGTGTTATTTTTGCTTCCAAGCACCCAGTTTATGGAACTCAAAAACCTATTTCCACTGGGCATCTGTCTCCTCTTCCTATGAGATTTAGAAGTCTTTGCAGAGATTTCAGTATTTGGGCAGCACTAGCTTGCAGAATACAAAAATATCTTCCAAGACTGGCACTTTCTTCCTTAATTCCCACTACATTTCAGCCCTTCCCATTTCCTGAATGAGAAAATGAGCGCTTTTCAGAGAAGAGCCAACCAAATAAACCCCTCTTTGGGCCTGGAGCCACTAATCTGTAATTTAATTTCACGAAGGCATCTGGGGCGTGAGGACACAGACCAAGGTCAAGGATGACTGTACAGAAAGATCTGTATGTTTGGGCACAACCTGGGGTTTGATCAACACCCTTACACAGCTTAAAAAGAGGACACCCTGTGTGTGTGTGTGTGTGTGTGTGTGTGTGTGTGTGTGTGTGTGTGTGTGTTCTTGTACTTGTTGCTGAGTGAGAACCATTTTTTGTATTTTTATCGCAAAGTGAGGACATTTTGACAAAGTGAGGACATTTTCCTGGTCCTCACTTTTTCAAATTCCGTTCTTGGGACACGGGTTAGGTTTAGGACTATGGTATGAATTGAGTTATTGTTAGGTTTAGGGTTAGGTATTAACTGGTTAGGGTTAGTGTAAGGGTCAGGGTTAGGCACTAAAAATCAAGGAAAATGAATGGAAGTCAATGGAAGTAACCGAAAAGTCCTCATAAAGATAGTAAAACACGGATGTGTGTGTGTGTGTGTGTGTGTGTGTGTACACGCATGTGTGAGGAGGCTCGGAGTTATTTCAGTAATGGTTACTGAATTCAGACTTGATGCAAGGTAGCTATTCAGAATATAACACCAACAAACATTTACAGAGAAAATCCATTATTCAAAACGAATAAAATGTTTGCAATGACTTAGCATCTGCAAACAGAGAGAGATTATCCACAAAATAGGACTGCTAACTGGGAACAATTCAGCATGTCAGAATTGATCTGCATGTAAATGAAATATTTGTATTACTTTGACCATAATTCACGCTTTACTCATTATGTAGTGTATTTGACAGATAAATCATCTAATAGAATGTGGAAGGGTGAATTTGAACAGCATGGCTAATCCTGTGGTAGAAGGGAAGAAACGACTGTAATAAACTCGACCTTGTTCTGAATGCATGAAGGTAGAGGCCCCCCTGCCAGTACAAAACCAATAATTACCAATGAGCAGACAGTTTCACCATGTCTCTTTAATGTAAATAGGCACTGGGTTTTCTCAAACAAATGGCTTTGTTATTCCTACATAGGCATATGGCAGTTGGACTTGCTTAAGTAATTTAAAAAGATGCAATAAAACAAAGTGTACACCCCCGCAGCATGGAAGAGATAAAACATTCAACATCAGCTGTAGAAACTAGCTGAGATTGTCTTTCTTCATTAAAAACAATTTCTTACATGTAAAGCTGTCAGGTCAGGGAGAGGGATCAAAGTATTTCACACGCGCCATATGCAGTTTGTTGGAGCTTCGCTGGCATTCACTTTCAATTGCCTCGACTTACTGAATATAGGAGAGCGGCGCACACTGACAGGTACAAGTTACTCCTGCGACAGACGCTAATTAGCAAGTCCTGGAGTAATAGGAGAGCCAGGCTCTCTCTCAGGCAACTGAAGTAGGGTCATCTCTTTAAGTGTCTCACTTCCTATTAGACAGCACATCTCTGGCACACGCCCCATCACAACGCATGCAGAGTGATGTCAGTGACAGACAAAGGATCCTGTCACATCCTGTAGTTTTCAAAGGCGCCCACCGCTCTACGTACCGCAGACAACACAACTCACTCAACTGCATTTACTCACTGTCGCGCATCTCCGTCAAGAGAATGAAAGGAAGGCAATAGAAACTAATGGCACATGATGTGTTTATGTGTTTGGATGGAAACTCGAGGGAAAGTCTTCGAAAGGAGATGATGGACTCATCTTCTGCTCAGCAAGGTTTTGACATTCTGCAGGGGATACAGGAAAGAGTCTCCAGGTTGATGGATCGGTGGACTGGGATTACCCGCCAGACTCATCTCCTCCTTCCCCACCCTGACTGTCTGGCCTCTACTCCTGTAAGAGACACAAAAACACAACACAGATAAGTTTGGGTTCTTGATCATTGGTGAGAATATAGAGAAACACAACTAAATAAATTAATCTAACCTATAACCTAAAAAATAAAGAAAGCTTGATTTCTAATATTGGCATAGTTATTATTAATAAGTGGTTGAAACTGCAGCCATAAGATTATAACCACTCACTTCACCTGTCAAAGGTAAGGGTCGTCTAAAGTAAATAAGTTGAGCGAAGCCAGCTCTATTTATAACGAACTTAAAAAACAGCAGACACTGACCAAAGTGTCTGCCAAAGTGATCAAGAATTATTAAAATAAATAAACAAAATATTAAAATTAAAACAAATACAATGATTAAAAGTAGAAGTAAAAACAAAGTAAATGTAGCAACAAGAACATACGACGGAAAAATAAAAATAAAATAAAAATCAACAACTTATACCGTCTAAGACACCAAAGGGAAGAGGGGGGTCTGAAGAGCAAACGTGATGTTCTAATGGAAAACCTTGAATCTTGCCATCCATAGGTATATTACTTTGTGACTTTGATATATACCATCTACCTCATTGAGACAGTATACACTAATGACTATGATCTATTTTAACAGGGTATTGAACCCTGCTCCAGGTAAAAATGGTTCAGGAATAGTTTGTGGTGCATGGCAATAAGCTTAGGGTGTTGACTCGGCCTTCAGTTTCCCCAGATCTCATTCCAGTTCAGCATCTGTGCAGGACAGTAGAGGAACCACATCACAACTTACAGGAGTTAAAAGATCTGCTGGTAACAGCACACCTTCAGGAGTCTAGTGAAGTCCATGTCTCAAAATGTTAGTGCATAAAATAATTGTAGAAGTAAGTTCTTTACAGATTTTGCATCATGAAAAAACAGTTACATTAGTTCCTCCCAACACTCCAGCAACCGACACATCTCTTTAAATCAAGACATCCTCTCTGTGTCTCTCTGAACCCTTCCTCCCTCGTAGCCCCTGTGGAACACCCCACTGAGTGCACAGCGAAATAAATTTTCCTCCTTGCATCATTAAACAGTTTGAATTAACACGGGTGGAATTTAATTGTGTCACACATGACGTTCCCCGATTTAAGGCTTTTAAAGGCAACATAGCTTTGCTAGCTATAGGCTTGGAAGTTTAGTATTATTCTAAATGTTTACGGTATAACTGGCCATCAGGGAAAAACTTAATATCTTGCTCAGATATTGGATATATGTATTCTGAGAGGAACTAATGATCTTTGACTTAGGACAGAGGAAACTCTGATTGTGTTCTATTCATATTTCAGCTGTCTGCATTGTCCTAATTTTTCTGTTTTGCACGCAGTGTAACAAAAATAACTCAACAAGAAAATCCATTGTTACGTTTTAAGAACTCACGTTATAATCCATTCTAGTTATATTTCGGTCAGGAAGCTGTTTGTAGCACATACCTGACAGTAATTATCATCCTTTTATTATATTTTACACATGAGAGCCAGTGCAATGTGGTTTAATCCTAAATGAAATCCCTAAAGGCACCGCTAACTGCTTGAAAATGTCAAAACAAAAAATGTATGCAGTTGGAGAGTCTGCCGTTCCAAATGATAGAAATCTCAGCAAATTACAAAACATGCCACAAAAATATCTGCTTTGTGGAGAGTCTTAAAATGCGCCAAGGCTTCCATTTGCTCCCTGTCAGAAACCAATCCGACCTGCCATCTTATCCATCAACCAAATGAACACAATGCAATTCTCACGCGTGCATTTTTCATCACATTCCAATCCCTCCATATCCCTCAAGAGATCACTAAGAAAGAGTGTTTCCAAGTGGATTGGTCAAGTAAAAGGGTCAGAGGTGAAATAAGGAAATGAAAAAAAAACTGTACTTTCATAAAGATGCAGAGCTATTTGGAGTCTTCTGAAATAACACCTCTGGGCTAAAGGAATCCAAAAATACAATCCATCTCAATGCTTCAACAATCAGCTTCTCTCGGTCAGGGATTCCAAAGCAGTCACGGCAGAAACAACTAAACCTCCAAATCAACAGCTGAAAGACAAGCTGATAGGCAGATCCATTTACTGCAAATAAACCGGATCGCAAACTAATTCACTTGGGCTATAGGAGGCCATTCACATGAATATTACTATAGTGCAATGGGTTCAATCGAACAAAGAGTTAGAATTCCACAATCTGTCCTCATTTACATCGAAATAAAAATAAAATGCTTTTTTCACCCAAACTCAGCTTAAAACAAAACGTACTTGTGAAACACCATAGCTGTAGTTTTTGACTTTGACAGAAACAATACAATCAGACCAACCTTCAAAGCTTAACACCAGGCATCTCTATGAAAGTAAATGACTGGGAATAACCTTGAAGACGAAGTCAGCATAATGAGGAAGCAGCTAAACTTTAGAGATACTTAAAGAGGATTTCCTAGTGATGAAAAACACATCATGGCAGTTTCACTTCACACAATGGATAATTACAAAGTATAATGTATACTGCTTACAGAGGATATACAAGCTCTGCCTTTAAGGATACATTTTACATTTAAGCAGATATCTTACAAGCCTGCAATGAAAATAAGATCCCAAGGGTCCTACAGGACACAAATAGAGGGGTGTGGAATATATTTAAACAGTGGGTAGTCTTATTAGTGTGGGAAAAAGGACAATAGGCTTTTGTTACTAGGCTTAACCACGCACGGTAATGCATCCCTCCAAGTAAGCAGTAATGCATCACAGCCCTATTGACGTTAAACTAGCTAGGTAGTCGCTTACACACACATATATATACATATATATATATATATATATATATATACATATTATATATACACATTATATATATATACAGGTCCTTCTCAAAATATTAGCATATTGTGATAAAGTTCATTATTTTCCATAATGTCATGATGAAAATTTAACATTCATATATTTTAGATTCAATGCACACTGACTGAAATATTTCAGGTCTTTTATTGTCTTAATACGGATGATTTTGGCATACAGCTCATGAAAACCCAAAATTCCTATCTCACAAAATTAGCATATCCTTAAAAGGGTCTCTAAACGAGCTATGAACCTAATCATCTGAATCAACGAGTTAACTCTAAACACCTGCAAAAGATTCCTGAGGCCTTTAAAACTCCCAGCCTGGTTCATCACTCAAAACCTCAATCATGGGTAAGACTGCCGACCTGACTGCTGTCCAGAAGGCCACTATTGACACCCTCAAGCAAGAGGGTAAGACACAGAAAGAAATTTCTGAACGAATAGGCTGTTCCCAGAGTGCTGTATCAAGGCACCTCAGTGGGAAGTGTGTGGGAAGGAAAAAGTGTGGCAGAAAACGCTGCACAACGAGAAGAGGTGACCTGACCCTGAGGAAGATTGTGGAGAAGGGCCGATTCCAGACCTTGGGGGACCTGCGGAAGCAGTGGACTGAGTCTGGAGTAGAAACATCCAGAGCCACCGTGCACAGGCGTGTGCAGGAAATGGGCTACAGGTGCCGCATTCCCCAGGTCAAGCCACTTTTGAACCAGAAACAGCAGCAGAAGCGCCTGACCTGGGCTACAGAGAAGCAGCACTGGACTGTTGCTCAGTGGTCCAAAGTACTTTTTTCGGATGAAAGCAAATTCTGCATGTCATTCGGAAATCAAGTTGCCAGAGTCTGGAGGAAGACTGGGGAGAAGGAAATGCCAAAATGCCAGAAGTCCAGTGTCAAGTACCCACAGTCAGTGATGGTCTGGGGTGCCGTGTCAGCTGCTGGTGTTGGTCCACTGTGTTTTATCAAGGGCAGAGTCAATGCAGCTAGCTATCAGGAGATTTCATGCTTCCATCTGCTGAAAAGCTTTATGGAGATGAAGATTTCTTTTTTCAGCACGACCTGGCACCTGCTCACAGTGCCAAAACCACTGGTAAATGGTTTACTGACCATGGTATCACTGTGCTCAATTGGCCTGCCAACTCTCCTGACCCGAACCCCATAGAGAATCTGTGGGATATTGTGAAGAGAACGTTGAGAGACTCAAGACCCAACACTCTGGATGAGCTAATGTCCGCTATCGAAGCATCCAGGGCCTCCATAAGACCTCAGCAGTGCCACAGGCTGATTGCCTCCATGCCACGCCGCATTGAAGCAGTCATTTCTGCAAAAGGATTCCCGACCAAGTATTGAGTGCATAACTGTACATGATTCTTTGAAGGTTGACGTTTTTTGTATTAAAAACACTTTTCTTTTATTGGTCGGATGAAATATGCTAATTTTGTGAGATAGGAATTTTGGGTTTTCATGAGCTGTATGCCAAAATCATCCGTATTAAGACAATAAAAGACCTGAAATATTTCAGTTAGTGTGCAATGAATCTAAAATATATAAATGTTAAATTTTCATCATGACATTATGGAAGAAAATGAACTTTATCACAATATGCTAATATTTTGAGAAGGACCTGTATATATACACATTATATATATATATATATATATATATATATCTGCATGGAGTTTGCATGTTCTCCCCGTGCATGTGTGGGTTCTCACCGGGTACTCCGGCTTCCTCCCACAGTCCAAAGACATGCCTGTTAGGTTAATTGCTCACTCTAAATTGCCCTTAGGTGTATGAATGAGTGTGTGCATGGTTGTTTGTGTGTTGCCCTGCGATGGACTGGCGACCTGTCCGGGGTGTACCCTGCCTCTCGCCCATAGACTGCTGGAGATAGGCACCAGCTCCCCCGCGACCCACTATGGAATAAGCGGTAGAAAATGACTGACTGACTATATATATATAGTATATTATATATATATAATATATATATTATATATATTATATATATTATATATATATATTATATATATATAATATATATATATAATATATATATATAATGGCTATATATTATATATATATAATATATATAATATATAGCCAAGGTAGACACCTGAAATGGTTTTCACTTCACAGGTGTGCCCTGTCAGGTTTAATAAGGGGGATTTCAAGCTGATAGTCCTACTGAATAGACTGTTAGAATTTGTATTATGGCAAGAAAAAAGCAGCAAAGTAAAGAGTCCAAGTTTGAGATCTTTGGTTCCAACCACCGTGTCTTTGTGCGGCGCAGAAGAGGTGAACGGATGGACTCTACATGCCTGGTTCCCACCGTGAAGCATGGAGGAGGGGGTGTGATGGTATGGGGGTGGTTTGCAGGTGACACTGTTGGGGATTTATTCAAAATTGAAGGCATACTGAACCAGCATGGCTACCACAGCATCTTTCAGCGGCATGCTATTCCATCCGGTTTGCATTTAGCTGGACCATTATTTATTTTTCAACAGGACAATGACCCCAAACACACCTCCAGGCTGTGTAAGGGCTATTTGATCAAGAAGGAGAGTGATGGGCTGCTGCGTCAGATGACCTGGCCTCCACAGTCACCGGACCTGAACCCAATCGAGATGGTTTGGGGTGAGCTGGACCGCAGAGTGAAGTCAAAAGGGCCAACAAGTGCTAAGCATCTCTGGGAACTCCTTCAAGACTGTTGGAAAACCATTTCAGGTGACTACCTCTTGAAGTTCATCAACAGAATGCCAAGAGTGTGTGGAGCAGTAATCAAAGCAAAAGGTGGCTACTTTGAAGAACCTAGAATATAAGACATATTTTCAGTTGTTTCACACTTTTTTGTTCAGTATATAATTCCACATGTGTTAATTCATAGTTTTGATGCCTTCAGTGTGAAGCTATAATATTCATAGTCATGAAAATAAAGAAACTCTTTGAATGAGAAGGTGTGTCCAAACTTTTGGTCTGTACTGTATATATATACTTTATATATATCTCCAAATGTGTTAACAAAGTAGTTATAAAGTAGAGAGGCTTTACTGACAAGACATCTTTGTTTATCAGAGATACAGCAAACAAGCAAACTTTACTTGAGAAACAGAAATATATGGGTATAAGCCTTGAAATTAAAACACTGAAGGTTAACCTTGAAAAGTAATTTTAAATATAGATAGTTGGGCAAAATATAATTTATTTTTTAATGCAAGCACACTCAAACGTGAAATCTCCTGATATCAGAGTTTTTTCATGATGTATTTCCTTTCCTTACCATTGTACAGTGTATCCGGCATTCTCCAAGAGCTGTTCATGATGGAGAACATAAATCCATGACACCTGAAGTATAATATCCTACCAAATATTGAGGTAAAGCAATCCTTTGATATTGTGATATTGCACCCACTGATATTGCAATGATGATGTGATCTGATGTATTTTGCAGCTGTACTAATTATCCTGTTCTTTAAGTACCGAAACACTGATTACCGCAGTGGTCCTGAGGCCACACCCCCTACATGCGCTGCACATTTGTCCATCACATGCACAGATGATTTCTAGATGTATAACTAATGTATGTTTTGATGTATTGTTTAATTAATTTACCTCACAGATAACATATCGATGTCTGCCCATGACAAAACACAATGTTTATATTTATTTTTGGATACATTTTGGTTTCTACCCCCAATTTCCACTCAATCCCCATAACTTCCTATAAATTCCCATAATTCAAAGAAATTTCATGGAAAGTTTCCAATTTTGGAACATTTCCAAATCCCCCATCTTAATATCTTCTGGAAAGGCTCCAGAAATCTATTGCTAAATACATCTGTCTTGAGTAACAGTGGCTGTGAACTCTAAATGCACTGTAGAGGCAGCAAAGCCCCAAAGGAACTGCACTCACTCACATTTCAAGGTGGTCTGCACTCAAGATTGTTACTAATTTGTATCATGACAGTGCTTTCCAAAAGACTTGGCACATGAAGTGCTGCTACTGCTGCAACTCTTTTTCCGCAGTTAAAAACATAAATGCACAATAGTGAGATCCCAACAAGAGGAAGCACAGTCTGATGCCAGGTCCACTTGTGGTTGCTACCTAATGCCAGGTGGGATTAGGGCTAAACAAAAAGTTTACAAAATAATGTTTCGTATCCTCTAAATGTCTTGACCTGAGAGATACATCATCCTTTAGTTGATCACCTACTAAATGACAAGTGCTCCAAAATACTGCTACTGAGTCTTAAACTGTGTTGTGTTTGTGATTTTTTTACAGATTCAATGAAGGAATCTGGAACAAAATACTAATTACAATTTGTGACAGGCTTGCAGTAATGTAATTGGTTAATTTTTAACTTGTCCCTGATAACTTATGAGTCTCTTATGTCTAAATGTTTAACACATCAGAATTAATTGGCCTACCAAACTAAAACAAATATTCAGATAATGGACTGATGACGAAAAAATATACAACCAAAGCCCAAAGAAAAAAGTATATTTTGAAATATATTTTCAAGATATATTCTGAAAACAAATTTTGAAAGCCTGAAAAACTGCAGAGAAACTGAAAAGATAATGGCTTGAAAACATTAATTTGTGCATAATTGTGCTAAATTAACTTTTCAATAATATTCAAATTTACTGAATATGACTGTACATCTGGCCTTTACAGAAGAGTGCAAGAAGAAAGCAACTGTTGAAAGAAACAGATAGAAAACTATGATTAGTTGTCTTTAAAGTTTGCCATGTAGCAAACACGTAAAAAAAGGCGTACTTGTCAATTGAGACCAAGATTGTTTTTGGTTTATATGCAAAACACTGTGTAAAAAAACACTTATAACACATTATCCCCATGCTGAATACAAATACATGCCGTACTTAGATTTTTATTTACAACATACATTTTCTTCGATTTCGTTGGACTTGCCACAGCTACAATACAGGATGTTCTGTTCTGTTTGTAAAAAAATGTTGGATGCATGATTTTTCTTCCACATGTATTCATTACTTTGTGTTTTTCATACAATTCAAATAAATGACATTCAAGTTTGTTGCTGTAATGTGACAAAATGTGGCAAAGTCCAATGGTTACAAATACTTCTGCAAGAATATTACAGGCATCTTTGTTTACTGGAGCCTGTAATGTTACAGCTTCTCATGTTTTGCATCTTGGTTTAATATTTTACAGGAACACGAGAGAGTGTGGCAGACAGTTACAAGAAACAGAAAACAGCATTCAAATATGTAGACTGCAAGAGCAGGTCTCTGCAGGAGTGAAAAAAAGAAGGAAGAGTCCTGAGTAGTGATAATTCACATGGGTCTCAACACATAACAATGATCACTGTGAATGATGGAGTAATGCAGCAGCTCTTGCTGCAGGCCTTTCCACTTTATCCCAATAACAATAAGCCAGAGAGAGGTGTCTGACAGTTCATTCTGTTGCCATAGTGTTATTTGAAAGCAGCAGCATGCATCATGCACAAAAAAAAAAATCATGCTCCTTTATCAAGTTTATTTTTTCCTACATGGTATGGCCAGCCTCCCTCTAAAACACTCAGCAGCCCCCCGCTATTAATTAGGAGGTACCCCCACCCCCACCCCGTGCCTGGTGGGATGTGGAAGTGCATTAATCTTGATTTTTCACTTCAGACTAGAGGATCATTTCAAGAGACTCCTGTGGTAAACCCCAAAGGCGAGGTGACTCAGTACCTGAAGGTAGATAGAGGGATGAGAAAAGAAAGTCTCTGTTTGTTCTGCACACATATTGGGATGCTATCCCCCTCTTCAGGCAAGTCAATCATTTACCTTATAGGCCTTAGTTTGTCAGCATGTTAATCTGAATGAATATTTAGAGTCACACAGGACGGCACACCAGACGTCTCCCACTTGTGTTGTGATGGATTTGTTCCCAGATGCAGCATGAAGGTGAGTGTCACCTTTTAAGATGAAATGAGCAGCACCAAGTGACTTTGAGCGGTTCAGTCAAAGAGCTAACATTTAGGCTCAGCTCATGGTGCAGTTCAGCCCAACATGGACACAGATTTGCAAGCTTTGTGGCTTTTGAGAGCACTTTTTCTGATTCACAAAAAGTCTGAATACTAAGGTGTTGTTCATTTAAAAATAGTTAATCTGACTATGGTGCTGCCTAATGATGGAATTATTTATAGCCACTGCCTCACCACAATGTTTTATTACCAGACCACAAAACTGGATGGAATAGGTTTAAGTGAATGTGCAGGTCATTTCATCTAATGTGAATAAAATTATTCCTTTTTAACTAATGAACTAGTTGAATACTACAATATTCCCATTGTTAAGTAAAGTTTTAACAATTTTTTTCATTAAAATCTCATGTTAATCTTAAAATATTTAATGACCTCAGGTATATTATGGATTAGAACCATCTTCAATATTGGTATTACTAGACCTAAGTGCAACTTTTGATACTACTGACCACCCTGGTTTCAACATTTAAATTTACTGTATTTTATTAGATAGCAGTATTAGCAAGTATATTACCTGCTTCCTCAGTTCCTCATCCTCATAATGTTTTTGATTTATTTATTAAATCGTTTTGTTTACTTAGTCTGATTATTTTTTTATGCATTTTCTGTGTTAACCCATCTGTTTTAACCTCTACAAATCACTATTTGTTACAGTTGGCTATATGAAAAGCACCCTTTAAAAACATTGATTTGCCGCGTCACAGTTGTGTGAGATATAAAAAATATCACACATTTAGTTCTAATTCACATTCTCACATTAGTGCTATGTATTAGTGCTATGAACAAAATTTCCCTCTCTCAGCACCAGGTTTTTTGATAAACTGCACCATGTTTTTGGTTACGATTCTGCTTACCTCATTAGTTGATCTTCTTCTGCTTAGAGGAAAAAAGCTCTGAGGCAAATAACATGCATGTAAAAATGTGGCCATTTAAGCATTCGTCTGCATGTGTGCAATTTCTCTCTCATGATCATGTTATGATGTTTGCAAACTTCAGAAAGCTAACCATGAAAGTTCTGGGCAATATGTTCTGCGTATTCCCATCACAGCAGGGGGCTGCTCAGTGGTTAGGTTTTTGCCATCTTTAACAACAAATTCTCAAACAAATTCTCTTTGATAGACCATAGTCTGTAAACAATATGCTGATATCAATAAAAACTGCTTCTGATTAAAAGCAGGACTTTGTTAGGTATAAAATCTGGCTACCAGACATTAGTGTTTGATGTGGAAAAAATATATAAAGTGAAAACTGTTTAAACACTCAAGAGAAAACTCTCTTTCATATGTTGACAAAACAGTCAACATGGATTTGACAAGTTTTCCTATATTTTCATAAGTTTTCCTTTTCCATGCAGGCAGATGAACAGAGTAAACAGCTTGAGAGAGCGATATCAGACAATTTAACATTTTTAATAACAATTAATTACAATAATAATATTATCATTGACGTTACAGATCCTTTTATTTTCTGTATGTGTTCCATCCATCCATCTATCCTCTTTTGCTTAACCAAGATCCGGCTGTCTCCCCAGTGAAATTCTCCAGAGCATTCTGTTTTATCCCAAGGTGTTCTCAGGGAAGAAGGGATATACAGTATACAGCACTTCCCGTTTGTTTTGGGTCTGCCCCTGGGGTCTCCCCAATGGGGTGTGGCTAGAAAACTTACAAAGGGAGGTGTCCAGAGGATATTCTGGTCAGATGCCTGAACCATCTCAGCTGACTTCTTTGGAGGAGCAGCTGCTCTACTTCAAACTTTCTTCTGGATGACAATATTAATTTAATATTTAATATTTATGTCCGCTGTGAAACTGGACTTTTAGTCAAAGAGTTCTTAAACATTATTGACTCTTTTTATTTTACACAGTCTGTTTCTGAACCCACTCATGAAAAAGGCCACATGCTTAATTGGGTATTGTTCTATAGGTTGTATGTAAATGTCTTGGAAACTGTGATACACGTTTATCAGATCACCTGAGTGTGGTATTTTCTACTACATCAGGCATCATAAAAAACAGCGTGCCCTCTGTGCGCTGTGTGCATGTTATTAATCCTTTCACCTTATGAAAAGGTTTATATTAAAACTTTCATGTGTTACATGGTTCAGACAACGTCGAGATCTAAATCTAATTAGGAATCTGTGGAAATACTTGAAAATTGACAGTCACATGCATTGTTTTGTTATTAATTCTTCAACCTCAGGGCGTTTATGCACAATTTCTAAAGACTGTGTTCTTTGGAATCTCCAGCTTTGCTCTGAAATTAGTATGGAGATTTTAAACTGTTTCTCATTTCAACCCCAGTTAAATGAAACTATTTGCTCTGTTAGACATCAGTGCAGACAAGTTGAGAGAAAATGTAAAAAGGACAAACTTTAGGTCTCTTCAGAAATATTACGTTTGTCAAAGTACCAAAGGGCTGTAAAGACAGCTAAATTCTTTTTAAAATGCTGTTGTGCAGCCTCTTTTGAAAATTAAGAACCACGACCCAACTGCTCTCTCCAACTATAAAGTTTTGGAAAAATTGGTTTTTAATCAACTACAAAAGTTATTAGAACCCCATGACATTTGTCAGGAGTTTAATTCAGGTTATAGATCACGCCACAGCACAGAGACAGCACTTCCAAGAGTTTTTAACTGTAGACTCAGGGGATTCTGTTTTTTTAGTGCTTTTTGGTCTTATCAGCAGCCTTTTGATACAATAGACCCCAACATTCTTTTATCTTATTCTTTTATAGAACGTGTTGTTGGTATTAAAGGTACAGCTGTGATTTGGTCCAAGCCATACCTCACAGGCAGAAGCTTCTCAGTTCAATTCAGTTGATTTATACAGCGTCAATTCACACTACGTCGTTGAAAACTTTACGAAGTCAATTCAATCGAATCATACAGATTTCAAGTCATTTACATACATTCCAACTGATCCTAATTATCAAACAGTGCAGTCGGATTCAGTTTATTATTCAAATTGGTTAAAGAGTTTCTCTGTCTAAGGAAACCCAGCAGATTGCATCGAGTCAATGACTTGTAGCACTCACTCCTCCAGGATGAGCATGTAGAGACAGTGGACAGTCAATGCAGTCGTTTGCATTGACAAGCGACTGCCCACTAGATTCTCTGTGAATCTTGGGGCTTATTCTTCTTCAGCAGCCCCTCTCCATTTTGTGGTTCCCCAGGGGGTCCATATTGAGACCACTGCTGTTTGCTTTGTACAAGATTCTATCTTTAGGAAGCATAACATACCTTTATATTTTTTGTAGATGAAATTCAGGTCTATATGTGAGTTAAATTAAGCGGCAGCATTGCACTACCACCCTTAAACTGTGTGGTTGAAATAAAAATCTGGATTAGGTTAAATTTTCTTCATCTCAATAAAAGAATGACCCTGGTTCATTTGGTTTGGAAAATGTGGGCTATTGTAACTCTATATGTTGGGCTGGATCAATCATCCCTGCAGCATTTACAGATACTTCAGAACACTTCAGCTTGTCTTTTAACCAGTACAAATAAGCCTGAACAGATTTTAAGACTCCAGTCTAAAAATCCCCTCATTAGCTTTCTGTCTGTCATTGAATTGATCAAAACGTTACTGCTGACTTTTAAAGTTGTAAATGGTCTAGCCCCATCCTAACTATGTGATCTCTTCAACATCCACAAACTTTTGGGAGCATTAAGGTCAGCCAGCCAGTTTCTCCTCAATGTTCCGAGATCAAAGTTAAAATGTAGATGTGATCGAGGCTTAGCTGTGGCGGCCCCAATAGTGTGGAATACCTTACCTCTATATGTCCGCACAGCTCAGAGTATATAGTAATATAAATGTCTTTTAAAATTTCATCTTTTTTCCGTGGCCTTTCATTGATTATGAGACATCAAATGTTCTTAGAAATCTTCTGTGTTTTTATTTATTTCTATTACAATTTTGTTATTATTACTATTTTATAACTGCTGGTGTCACTGTGAAGCACTTTGATCAACTATTGTTGTTTTAAATGTGCTATAATAATAAATTTCACATTGACCTCAACCTATCTAAGGATGAGTCCAATCCCCCTACTGGGAAATCTAATTTCTTCTGCTTGTATCTGGGATTTTGTTCTTTCAGTCATTATCCATATCTTATGACCGTAAGTCCTCACTATCACTAGACCATCAGATCTTGTCCATGAACACAACAAACTAGATCAGAGACAAGGGAACACACCCTCCTACCCCCTTTCCTGAAGACTGGGACTACACTGTGGCCTGCAATACAACTATAAAACAAACTACAG